>NW_011334881.1:0-4757 GCF_000735185.1 Notothenia coriiceps
CGTCTGGTCTTCAACCTTCCTAAATGTTCCCACACCACGCCGCTCCTCCGCTCCCTTCACTGGCTTCCAGTAACTGCTAGAATCCACTTCAAGACACTGGTACTTGCGTACCATGCTGTGAATGGATCTGGCCCTTCCTACATCCAGGACATGGTTAAACCGTACACCCCAGCACGTGCACTCCGCTCTGCATCAGCCAAACAGCTCGCTGCACCCGCACTGCGAGGGGGACCCAAGTTCCCATCAGCAAAAACACGTGGGTTTGCTATCCTGGCTCCAAAATGGTGGAATGAGCTCCCCATTGAAATCAGGACAGCAGAAAGCTTATACATCTTCTTCAGACTGAAAACTCATCTCTTTGGACTCCACTTCGAGAGATAGAATTACTAACAAAGAACTTATATAATAATAAAGGACTGGCTTATCTAAAGCCAGTTGAGTAGCACTTGAAATGTTCGGCTCTATGAAACCTGATGTTCTTATATGATTCTGTTTTCTTCAAGGTTGTATCTTCCTGGTCAAATGCACTTATTGTAAATCGCTTTGGATAAAAGCGTCAGCTAAATGTAATGTAATATAAAGGCCCTTAGAGACCCATAAAGACCCTTAGAGATCATTAGAGACCCTTAGCGACCTTTAAAGACCCTTAGAGACCCTTAAAGAACCTAAGAGACGCTTAGAGACCCGTAAAGAGCCTTAGAGATCATTAGAGACCCTTAGCGACCTTTAAAGACCCTTAGAGACCCTTAAAGAACCTGAGAGACGCTTAGAGACCCGTAAAGAGCCTTAGAGATCATTAGAGACCCTTAGCGACCTTTAAAGACCCTTAGAGACCCTTAAAGAGCATTAGAGACCCTTGTAGAGAATCTTTTTTAAATAAATAATAAAAAACAAAGAAAATTTGATAAATAAATAAATAAAACATTATAATTAAATACAAATAAAAGAAATAAAAGAAAATATTAATAAAATATAAAACATTTATAAAATAATAAATAAAATAATAACAAACAAAAAAAAATGGTAAAAATACAATAATAATAATAATAAATAAAATAATCTGTGTCTTATGGTAGAAGGGTAACTTATTGGGAATATATTTTAAAATATAAATATTTGTTTTAATGACCATGTCACTAGATCTGACAGATATGAAGCTAAAATATTTGTTTTGTTTTTATACAGCACCTGCATTTGAACTCTGCATTTTCTCCTGTTATTGTGTTATGTGTGGGAAAAACCAATAAATAAAAAAATGTAATAAATAATAAAAAAACTAAGAAAGTGGGATAATTAAATTAAAAAAGCAAAGACAATATTAATTAAATCTAAAATAATATCAAAAAAATATATAAATGATAGTAAAAATACAATAATAATAATAATAATAATAATAATAATGAAACTGACCTCCTATCCTGGCACGGTGGAGAGAACCTGGGTCTCCTCCACTGGTTTTCAGGCGGGGGGGCGGTCCGTCGATACTGGTTGAAATGTTCTCCGTGGGGTTGAGGGTTAGGAAGAAGGCCGTTTTGTGGATGTGAGCGATGGCTCGTTGCTCTGGGAGGAAAATACCTGCAGGAGAGGATATTTAAAGGAAGATAATTATAAGGGTCCTTTTGTAACGTCTTAAAACTTTCCTTAGAATATTTTATGAATTGTAAGGTGTCCTTTGGTGCTTTGAAAAGCGCATCTGAATAGAATTATTATAATAATAAGAGGGCCCCTATTTTTCAAGACTCATTTTTGGAAAAATCTTTTTGGGCTCTCCATCTTCTAATATTACTCTCAGTAACTCCATATTTCGTTGCTGCTCGACAGTTGTTTGAGGACTTCTTTGAAAACACACACACACACACTACATTTAATTTATATTTCAACGGTTCATTATTACAGTTTTATTTTATGTGAAGCACAAGGTACCATCCTGTTGTAATAACGCTCTTTGAAACTGAAACCATTTTGGGAGAAAAAATAATAATTAAATATATATATATATATATTGATAATCACTCATTCGGCGCCATCTAGTGGTGTGACTGTGTAATTACATCGAAAAGTCTAGACCCGGAAGATGAGAAAAAAATGTTCGGGTTAATACGGTTGTTACGTGCCGTGTTGTGTTTGTGTATCTCTCTCTCTCTCCCTGATTGTCTCCCTCCAGGTGCAGCCTCTCCCTCAGGTGCTCCCAATCCCCAATCAGGGCCTCCATAAAGGACCTGAGGAAGGCTGCAGTCACTCTCTCCTTCTCCTGTGAGCTGCATGGATGGCAGTGGAAAATCTGTGCAGCAGTGTAGTGTTTTGGTGTTGTCTACGTGGGACGTGCAACTTATAGTTCTGAGTAGTGTTATGGTTTACTTCAGTCGCTTTCTGTTATAAGTTGTTCTTAGTTACCTTAAGTTTGTCTTGCAAATTGGCTGGTGAGTCTCTTTTTCTTTTGTCAATTTAAAGACCATCTTGTGGCTTCACAGATCAGTTTCCTCTCGCCCGGTTATTTTATATTTGGTCACTTCCCTTTGGTGCCCCTAGTCCAGGAGGGAACGTAACAACGTAGTGTTCTACCTGTGTTGATGGGAGTCTCTGCTGGGCGGCCATCTCTCCTCTCTCGGCTCAGAGATGATGTCACTCGGCCGATGTGAAGCGAGGCCTCTGATTGGCTCCTGCTCCGACTCATCCATCCCATTGTTACTGTTTAAAACACAAAGCACAGATCAACGACTGCACTCGGTTGAATGATGATCAACGGGAGAGGCTTTGTTATTAACTTCAGAAACATCCCATCCATGATGATACATTTAAATTAAACTGCGGCTGTTATAAACAAATTAATATATAAATTAAGAAAAATAAATGTATGAATAGAAAACAAAACAATGAAAGAAAAAAAGAAAAATAGAATTTAATTTATTTTTTTAAATACATTTAAAGAAAAATGTAAAAGAAACAAATTAATTAATAGAATAGAAAAAGACAAGTACATGGAAAAAATAATACAAATAAATACAATTATATAAAAAACATAATTAAAATACATACAAAATCAAATAAACAAATCTTTGTCTTTTTGGGGATCTGGAAAAGAGGTATCTGGTTCTGATATTTATTTTACAATTGTTGGTATTATTTCATGTGAGTGTGATAAGATTGACTTTAAGAAGCAAATATGTTTTATATCACACTGGGTGTTTCTCAATGTCGAGGAAGGATGCTCCAGAGCCACTATTTCAAGGAAGCTACGCCATCGAGTCCCGCCGAAGGACTGTTCCAATGCCAGGAAGGATTCTTGCCTAGCCTCTGGGCGTGTCTCAATGTCGAGGACGCTTCCTTGTTAGGGCATGTTCCTCCGAGTCAGGTCCTTCAGAGGCTAGGCAAGAATCCTTCCTGGCATTCGGAGAACGAAGAATGGAACAGGCTAGCAAGTGTGCAGGTGTGCGTCATATGAGAGGCCCCGCCTTACATTTTCCGCCAAAGATTTTGGAAATTGGTCCGTGCGCAAAGCATTGTGGGGATTTTAAGACTGCGGAGGATACACTGGTGCATCCTCGAAATTTCCCGCAACGAAGGATTCAGGCCTCGGTAGAATTTCAAGGATCCTGGACATTGGAACGGTCCTTCGGCGGAACTCGATGACGTAGCGTCCTTGAAGTAGTGGCTCTGAAGCATCCTTCCTCGACATTAAGAAACACTCAGGGTCACAATTGAGACAATGGTCTTCATCCATTTTCCTATGAAACACATTTTTTGTTGTATCAACTGTTCAAAGGAGTTTTTTTGGTTAAAAATCCACCAAAACCCAACACAAGTTTTTGACATAAATGCTTGTTTAGCCGTTACGTCATCCACAGAGATCTTAACCATTACTTTACTCACCACCCATCTCTGTGTGTTTGTTCCCAGGCTGAGATCAAGAGGCTTCAGGAGGCCAACAAAGCGGCCAGGAAGGAGCGGCAGGTGTTGCTGAAGCAGCAGGAGGAGATCGAGCGGATGAGAAACTCCACCCTCCGCCTGAAGGAGCGTCTGAAGAGCGCCGGGGGGGAATCTCCACCTGTGAGTCACTAATCTCCTCCACAGGGATCACTTTAAAGGGCCACAGTTTGATTTATACAATACGATTATACTTTATTGGTCCGATCCAAGCCCCCAGGAAGTGCGCCGGACTCTGAGGAAAATATTCGTAGTGGCCAAACGGCGGTACTACACTTCCGTATCAGTCGCTGGGCCCGGAAACACTTTTTCCCATTGACTAACATCGGGAAAGAGATGTCTGTAAATCGTTGGATCATTTTTTTTAAACTAAATAAACTAACCACTATGAACGTTTGTATAGCCCTTATTAAAAACATTCGGTCCTCAAGTTGTAAAATGTGCTAATGACGTTATTCTGAGTTATTTTACCTCTGTATTATGAACGCGCATCCAACCCACGGGACCGCGCTGCTCGGCACGTTCATGTGACGTGTTCTGTACTACATGAGTTTTACCTTTACCCATGAATGTACAATAAGAACGGATGATATGATTTATATGAATACTTTCGTGACGTTTCGCTCTCTCAAAAGTTGGGCCATTTTGTCTTCATGTCTGTCACATACTATTCTTGTCTGTCACATAAGTGGTATGTGACATAACTGATGCGGTATTGCACTAAAGGGAAAATTATTTTTGACCTGAGAAATTTAGATTTGCCGGTCTTCAGCATATTTTACCAGTCAAAGTCCGGTAATTACCGGCTAACGGAAACTCTGGTACGTACACAT
>NW_011334882.1:0-3216 GCF_000735185.1 Notothenia coriiceps
GTCGATGTAACTGAAGCTTCGAGAAATGAACCTATTTCCGACACAATTGTCCAAGTGGTTCAACGCTTCATTCAAAGCTACATTTTGCCATCACTACCCACTGCCGTAAAGCGAGACGGCTGTATGTTATTGAAACTGTCGTAAAGCTGCATAGGCTCATTTTCAGCATAAGAACAATACACCTTTTTACTTGAGTAGAAGTAGAAGTACTCAGATCTTGTACTTGAGTAAAAGTAGAAGTACTCAGATCTTGTACTTGAGTAAAAGTAGAAGTACTCAGATCTTGTACTTGAGTAAAAGTAGAAGTACTCAGATCTTGTACTTGAGTAAAAGTAGAAGTACCAGAGTGTAGGAATACTCTGTTACAGTAAAAGTCCTGCATTTTCAAAATGTTCCTCAAGTGAAAGTAGAAAAGTATTCTCATCAAAATATAGTGAAAGTAGCGACAGTAAAAGTAGTCATTGTGCAGATTGGTCCATTTCAGAATAATATATATGATATGTTTTATAATGATTGATCATTAAAGTGTTCTCAAAGCTGGTAAAGGTGCAGCTAGTTTGAATGACTTTGTATACTGCAGGGTAGCTTGTGGATTTACTCCAGGTGGAACTAAAGTCTGATTTAACACTTGATTAGATTTCACATCATTCATCCACATCTGTGAAGTAACTAACGGTATTAAATACATGTAGAGGAGTAGAAGTACACAGTAGCAGAAACTGAAATGCTCAAGTAAAGTACAAGTACCTCAAAATTGTACTTCAGTACATGTTTACTTAGGTACTTTACACCTCTGGCTAATTGTGAATGTGGCTAACTGTATTAGCTTAGCATACTTAGCTACAGTAACTGTTATCCATCACAACAGCAGGTTGTTAACTGACAAAAGCATCACTTAAAACCCACATTAAAACTAGATATGTACACATAAAAAGCACACTGAACACGTGTAAACATTAGACATATGATAAACTACTGTGTAATCTACTTACCTCTGTGTGTTGTGAAGGATTTCTCAGTTTGAAAAAACACAAAGAAAGAACCAGCAGCATTCAGCGGGGTGACGGTCAGAATCTGGCCGGAAAAGGTGCTCCTCTTTCGGCCTCAACAGCACCGAGCTCCGCTTAAAGAAACATGGTTAAACTCAACAAAAAAGTCCGATGAAAAGCACCTTAATACTTAAAGGGTGTTTTTAACTGATGAAAGTGTAGAGGTCTGTGTCATTTCTGCGGTCAGAGACGGAGAAACAGACGGAGCTCACTGACAGCTCGGTGTCTGTTGACAGTTGGAAAGATAACAACTAAACACAGCAACACTTCCGGTCTGGGTTTTCAAAATAAGAGTCCGCAGTAGTGCCTTGTCTCCTGTTTTATGTATTTTATTTATTTATTTTTCACTCTGCACCACCATAGCGATGATGCTGTAACTTTGAAACTGTTTCCGGTCTCCTCCTCTGGTTCATACCGGAGCACATGTGACCACGCATGTGACAATAAAAAAACAAATGGCGCCCCCTAGCGGTGGTTCATCTAATGCTGTTTCAGGAGCTGCTGTTCAGACTGCAGACATACAGTGGAGCCAGCGGACTGCAGTAAGTTCTCTAAATACCTAAATACCTGTTATCAACACTGAAGACAAGCTCTTAGGCTGCACTACTGATTGGGAATCAGTTATTTAGATGCAAACTAAACCAGAATACCTTTATAAGATAAGATAAGAGCTACTTTATTCATCCCAACTTGGGACATGTTTGCATTGTAGCAGCACAGTGGCGAGCCGTCAGGGCAGATATTCAAAAAAATTATATTTGAAAACATTACCAAAAAAAAGTATATATTTTGTTACATTTTTAATTAGTTTTACCAAAATAACTTGATTTAATTGTATTTAAAATAACATTTCCAAAGAAATAAATCCTTCGAATCTGCCTGTTCAGTTTCTGTTGGAATGTGAAGGGTTAAATGCCGTCTCTGCGAGTTACTGTGAAGACGGGAGAGCTTGTTGGTCCCTCTACATTCACAGAGGGCCAGCTATAGTAACTGAAGGAGAGAGCAATGTCAATGAAATGACAGTACAATTGACCAATCATATCTTCCCTCTAAATGGGTGGGCTTTATTTACGCGGACTTTATGACAAATTCCGCCTGCTGGGAAGTTTTACATATGTATAAAGAGGTGTAGTGACGCGTCCTAAAACCCAGAAGTAAGCTGCTCGGGTTCCCTCGACAGAAAAGCAATGGGATTTCTCCATAGGATTTAGGAAAATACCTGGAAATAAGGTCTGTGGAACGAACCCAGTGGCGAAGCCAGGGTATGGCTGGGGTAGGCTACAGCCATACCAATAAATGGCTTAGCCCCACCTTAGCCCCACCATGAAAAATGATGTTAAAGTAAGCAAAATAAAGTCCGCCAACTCGCGCGGAGTAAATTGCACAGACAGCAGTTAGTAAGATTGATTTCAGTAGCGACTTGTCTGGAAATACCGAAGACTAGAAACGGTTTTGAAAACTTTTGTCACGTAGTGATCGTCTTCTCAATAGAACATCTTTGATAATGTCCTCTGGCCAATCAGAATCACGATAACGGCGTGGTGTTGTTGCAGGAAGTCCCGTCGGAGAATACTTTTGCTGTAGTACATCTCTATATACATCGGTACAAATATAAGCCCCACGGTTTGATGTTTGATAGGTGTGTGGGCTGTCTTTCATTTTGACACACAGAACAACGGGGGGCTATCCACCCTTATCCACAATGTAAAGTAATTCACACAGCCTCTTCCCTCTTCCTCGCTGTGAGGAGCAGCAGGTTCAGCTTTCAGAACAAAGTAACAAAAAACTAAAATGGCATTCATTTTTTTGAATATGTCGTGTAGTAATAGATTTATTTATTTTTCTTCTCAAGAGAGCACCAGAATGTGTATTTGATGTTAGTATTTCAAGAAATCTCCTGGGGGAGAATCCCCCCAGACCCCCCTGCAGGGGTTGGCTTTTCAGCATGTCAACTCTTTCACCTGTGGGGAAATTGCAGGATTGGCTCCAGGTCGCCCTTTTTATTTACTACAAGACAAATGTGCCTTTTTATTTCATACAGTTCAATTTGGATTGAGAAATAATCTAAACCTCATGTGTGGCGTTTCACTGTCAAGGGGGGCAATATAGCGTGTATGTAATTACATTGCAAATACTGACTTGAGCCACACCACTGTATGGGTTAGCC
>NW_011334883.1:0-2189 GCF_000735185.1 Notothenia coriiceps
ACTCTATCAGTGTAGACTTGGCACCAGTTTTTTTTTATGTGTTATATCTTGTCCTTTGTAAAGCGACCTTGAGGTTATGAAAGGTGCTATATAAATTCAAGTTATTATTATTATTATTGGCACCAGTTTTCACTTCTCATCTTCATACAGTATTTCTGACCTCTGACTCTACTGTGTGTGTGTGTGTGTGTGTGTGTGTGTGTGTGTGTGTGTGTGTGTGTGTGTGTGTGTGTGTGTGTGTGTGTGTGTGTGTGTGTGTGTGTGTGTGTGTGTGTGTGTGTGTGTGTGTGTGTGTGTTTCCACCCTCACTCCCTTCTCACTTCTGCTCCAGAGCTGTATCGTTGCCAGCAGTTAAATCTGTTCCACTGTGTTTATCTCCCCCCTCTCCTCACCCCTCCTCCAGCTCCCCTCTTCCCAGGGTATCTCCCTTTCTTTCCCCTAGAGGGGATTAGTGTCTCCTCTATGAAGTACAACTTGACCTCAACCCTCCCTCATTCTCCCCCCCACTGCCTCCATCAGTCCCCTCATCACCATTTGATGTAAATGCAAATGATTCATCTTCCTCCACTGATATAGCATCAGCAGCCCATGACTGTGGAGGAAAAAGAAAAGCCTTTTTATGGAGTTCTCCTTTTCCTGACAAGTGAAGTGCCTCACAGGGGCTCCTTAAAACATCCCCGGAACATAATGTGAACACACTTGAGGTCTAGAAGTGGCTCGTAATGTCACAAAACACCATCCTAGCTGGCTTTATACAAATAACAATAATCCAATAATAACTGTTATTCTCATCCTTTGTCACTTTCACCATTTCTCTATTCCCTTCCTTCCTTCCTTCCCCTCTCCTCCTCTCCTCCTATGTGGACAGCAGGCAGGCAGTCTCTTATCAGTCGAATCAGCCAAGCAAAGCCACTTTTGGGCTGCAGATAGGCAGGACTTGGCTGACAGCGTGGAACAGCGACTGAGATAGAGAGAGATATTAAAGATGAGAAGGGGCAAGAAGGGGTGCAAGAGAAATGATTAAAAAAAAGGAGAAAAAGGATGAGGTGTTTGTTTCCTTCATTGAAAAATACCTGCAGATAAGACGGGACTTTTTCTCGAATCACGACATCGGGCACCGTCTGTCAGCGTCACATATCTCCCTCACCATCGCCAGAAAACTGGCAAGCGAGCATTTAGGTGACTTTCAGGAGTCCTTGACGTGCCTGACTAACTTCTCTGGCGTACGTATACATTCAAATAAAACAAACACACAAGTCTCGCTGTATACACACATCAAATCTCAGCTCATTTGGAAGTGAAATCACATTGCAGCTAATCACTCACACCTGTCTCTCCTCATCTCCGCTAAGGTAAACACCGTCATATTTGACTAGCTGGCGGCTTGCAAGCCGGTGAATGAAGATCAAACAAAGCCTTTTAAAATATCAAATACCTGACGCATGTGCAGGGATGTCAGGGAAGTGGGGAGTTTCCTAAACCAACAGGCATATCGAATCTCGTAGTGTCAGTGAAACTCATTTGTTTGTTCGAGGATTAGAGGAGATTAAAACTTGAGCTAAGGTCTTGAGAAAACTAATGAAAGAGTACATTCACACTGAGGCTGGAGCCACACGAGGACGATAATGCAAACGGACCGCAATCTTTATCAAAAAAGTCTTCCGTCCCGCACGCAACATGCACCAGAAACGTGTCCGTTCACACAAGACCGCTCAAACTCATAGGCCTACTCCTGCTACAAAAGCAGCGAAGAAGACTTCCCGTGCATGGTTGCCATGGTTGCCCTTCTGTTTATTCTCCCCCGAGGCAAGCGTGTGCTCCTGCTGTAAATCTCTCCGGTTAGTCCACCAGCAGATGACAAACACCCACCTCTCCGCCTCTTCCAAGGGACGAGGGGACCGTGCAGCAGAGTTTCAGTTAGATTTTTCGCCGGTCAACATGTCCGGTAAAGTTTAAATTTTCCGGACAAAATTAGAAAAGTGCCGGTCAGAGGTCTTCTTTGTTATTTATTGAGCTTCAAAACAAATGAATAACGACTCTATATAATAATATAATAATAATAATAAACGGAGCCTCTCTTTTCCTCCCCCTCTTCTGACAGCCCAGCAGCTGATCTCTGAGCAGGAGAGGCGGGGCTATTGCGTCATCGTTATCAGGAAATGATCGTATAGGCGTAAACACGGAGCCGT
>NW_011334884.1:0-3584 GCF_000735185.1 Notothenia coriiceps
AACCGCGATATTCCTGGAGCAAATCAGCACAGCAGCAAAGGACAGGCGAAAGCAGCAGCGTTGAAGCGCTCCGGTCCCTCCGTGGTATCCCCGGGGTGAAAGCAGGCCTCCGCACAGCAGCACACGCCCGGTGGAAGCAGGCCAAGCCCGAAGCGTGGATCCACTCCGTCTCTCCGCGACGACTCCGGGGTAAAAACCTCTCCAGTACAGCCGTACTCTACAGGTGGGAGCAGGCCTCCGTAGATCGCAGATCGCAGGCAGCAACAGGTGGAGCCGCTCCGTCTCTTCGCGACCGTCTCCGGGGGAAAAACACCCCAGCACAGCCGCACTCGACAGGTGGGAGTAGGCCTCCGCAGATCGCAGACAACTAAACTACTACTTGTATAAGCAGGGATGGACTAAATGTTTGTAAGAAGGAGAGCTAGATGCTAACAGATGCCAGATGCTAACAGGTAGTGGGAGCTTTCTGTCTCTCTGCTATTAGCTCAGTAAGCTCCAGGATGCTACAGGGGCTCAACTGCTCGGCTGATCCAGGGAACACAACTTGAACTCGGACGTGTTTGTTGTGTTGGTGCCTCGTAGAGCATTCTTCATTTAAATATCGGACTTATCTTATGGCTCTGCGGTTAAAACAGACCGTCCCTGAATGCTGTTTCTTCAGTAAGTGAAATTCAAGCACTTTATTTCTTACTGGTCGTTTTATTCAGCTAACGAGCTAGAGGAACCTTACTGGTTGACGTTACCATCATACTAAACGAACAAACCCAAACGTTGTTGTTTTTATTAATATTATTACCAATACTTACTAATCATTTTATTACCATTACACTGGAGAAACCGACTTATTGTGGCAGCAGAACGTGAACATGTAACTTAATGCCGGCATTAAAGGACGGAACATTGCGTAGTCAATGCTTCAGGGACAAGGAAATGATTTGTTTAAATATTAGATATGACGTTATGTGTGCTTCTGTGACAATTAAGCTTATTCATTGCATTACATTTGTTAAAGTTGTTTGTCTTTTACCCTTACGTGTGTGTTACAAATGAATGTGAATATGGCATAGGACATATATTTAATTTGACTGTCTCGTGAAAAACTATTCCAAAGTAACAGTAAAATAAAAAGGACCCCAACTATACAATAATACACAATCCAACTGATAAGATGCAGTAAGTACTGGATCTTACGTTTTGTTCAGCCGGATAATATCCACATGTCTGCCCTACTTTTATAATTTTCTAATCATAAATCTAATCGATAGATTTATGATCGATAGATTTATGATTCGAACATTTTATAATTTTCAAGCTATTTTCCAAAATCCTATGGAGAAATTGTATTGGTTTTTGTCGAAGGAACCGGAAGTGGTCAAATGCTAGCTTACTTCCGGGTTTTAGGACGCGTCACTGTGGCACTCTATACAGTAGCAGCGGAACGCCAAGTGAATGTATTACTTAAGTAAAAGTAGCAATATTACAATATTACATTTTAATCATTTCTCTCTTTTCATCATTAGGCACATTACATTTCTGTTCTATTTCTTCTAAAAATGTCTTCTGAGATAAGTGTCTTCCGCTAATTGCTCTGTGACTAGCCAAAGTTGGCCAATGTAACATTCACATGCAGTGGTGTAAAGTAACTAAGTACATTTATTCAAGTACTGTACCTAAAGGTGGGGTAGGTAATTCACTTCAGAAACACTTTTTGTTATATTCCATGGAATGCTCTTAACATCCCGATAGCAATGAATACATTAAATGCTTTGACAATAAATACATAAAAAGCGGAAGCTGTGGCGCTGTAAAAAGCACGACCAATTATTTTAGCCGGACCGGCAAAAGTAACTGGATGGCCTAACTGCCTGTCAGCCTTCATCTCGTGCACAAACGTATCTCGTGCCCTCATTGGTCATGTGCGCGTTCATGTGTGTTGGAGGAGGGGCTCTGTAAGGAACTCTGAAAGAAGGGGCAGATTTTTCTTAGTTTAGTTACATCTGGATTAAATTCATATGGTACCCAGCAGTAAATAAAGTAATTCAAATGTGTTCCCGCCTTACCAGCTTGATAAACACATTTATGCACAAATTGGTTTTGGATTTCTGACTTCAGTGTATTGATAGAATAACTCACCCTTTCAATATCAGTCAAGATCAAAGGTCATATAACCATATCATTGACCTAGTTTCAGTATTATGTCTATAAAAACTTGAATATCTGCAGTCTGATTTTCTTTGGGGAAATGTCCAAGTTAATGGCCTTTCTATTGTGACCCAAATGAGTGGCAATGAGTGGCAATTACCCTAGTTAGATGTTCCACAGACAGCGCTGTGTTGCAGTTTGAAGTTTAAGAATGCTTAGATTTTAAATTGTCAAGGTATTTTCATCTGAGCCTACAATTGGTGCTACATTTTTTTTTCCTCACCTACATCCTGGTGTGCTGATCAAATTCTTGTATCATTTCATTAGGCCTTGCATCAGATATGGCCTAGTTGATCCTGAACCTTCGGTCCCATGGTGTTGTTTCCCAATTGTATATTTTTTCAACCTATCCTTACTTGCGAGCATTCGAGGGCCAGATCTGAACGCAGACACACTGCAGACAGCTAGACTCATATTTGTCCCAACATCTATATATTTTTTATTCGATTTTATGCATATTTTCTGTCTTTCATTTGAAAATGTTAAACTCACAATCAAGTGCCTCTGCGGGCTCTACATCATTGGGCCCTCCCACTGATTCAGGACAAGCTTTGAATTAAAAAGAACATCTGAATCACATTGACTCAACAATGTTGTAATACTGAGATCATTGCAAGTCCTCTGCTTCCAAATGCAATAGACAATATACAACAACACGGCACTCGATCAGCTGTTTGGGATTATCGACTAGACCGAGACTTCACGGCCAGAGGCGGCGTTCGGTGTGGCCAGGGATTTTAACACCGCTAACATGAAGAAGGTCCTGCCGAAGTACTATCAACACAACAGCTGCCCGACGCGCGGGGGGAACATACTGGACCATGTTTATTCCCCTTTTCGACATGGATATAACCAGTGCTTGAATTGGGCCGGTAATCACCGGTACGCAGTACCGGCACTTCTGATTTTTACCCATGTGGTACCGGCACTTCTTACTGAGTACCGGCAAGGTGCCGGTACTCAGTAAAATGCTGGTACTTATACGTATGTATTGTACGTATGTATTGTGAACGCAACGCTGCGCAAATGTGGGTCAGACTCTGCCTCACAGAGGGTGACTGGCTGTCTACATGATGTGGCCTGCCGACATGGCCACTTTCATACAGATCATACTAATTCCCTCGACTGGTCTCTGTGTGTCATTCAAGCTCGGGAGGGTGTGTGTTAGTGTATGTGTGGCGCGAGCAAGCGAGAAAGCGCGCGCACCGGTTACGTGTATTGTTGTTAGCATCTGGTGCTACTAGGGCCGTGGGAAGTAGGGGTGCTGAGGGTGCTGCAGCACCCCCTGGTGGAGGACAGGGGATCTGCACTTCCACAAGATTACATTTCAAAAAAATGAATTTTCAGCCTTGATGTAACAACATTCATAATTAAGTAAAGAT
>NW_011334885.1:0-3905 GCF_000735185.1 Notothenia coriiceps
CCCCCCCCCCTTCGATGCTCGCGAAACAGAGGGCCTCATCATATAACTTTGCCTAAATGTACTCAATACCAAGACCAGTTACATTTCATGATTCTCCATCACGATCATAAATAAAGAACAAACCAATTGACTTTAACATACAACCCTTTCTTACTGTATATATTTTTGTATAACCTCTCAAGCTACTACATACATCCAATGTACTACAACATACAACCCTTCTGACCCTTTCTGTTTATTTTGCTGTGAAGACATCTCTAAAAAATGTGTTTTTAATCAAGTTTCTTGGGAATAACAACATTTGACAGCAGAACAATCGGACACATCATTATGACGTTATACTTTATATTGGCCAATGGTCTCTTTCCAAATGGAGCTTGAACACCATTTCAAAACTCCATGAAACCTCTGCTCCACGGCTGCTAACGGCTAAAGTTGATTAGCTTTCCTCCTGATGACTTTATGAATCGGTTAAAGTAGAATTATAAATACAGTGATTTGTTCATGTCAGCAAAAGGAAATCTATATAGTCCAGAAGAATAGAAATATAGTACAATGAGCTATAACCAGAGTGAGATAAATAAAACTCTCTTTTACAGTTATATTGCAACTGGAGGTTGAAAAAAGATTCACAGCTTGTACTTATTATGATTTCAATTCCTCATCCTTTCATTAAATGCATTGTTATGAAATGACGCCTGCTACCACCAAAACTTCTCTGAGCCCCATTTACCGGGCACCACGGTCGTTTCAGTCTGTTATTGTGCCACAGGCCTGGCCTTTCTCACTGCCATCCCCATGAAACAGAGTGCAGCCAGTTTCTGCCTGCTGATGCCATCTCCCCGTTTAAGTGATCGCCCTATAATCAGCCTCTTCTGCTCTGTGATTGGATCGTCCGATCTGCCCTCGCCTGGCTTCTGTGGGACCGATGGAAGAAAGGGATGAAGGAACATTTGGCCTCTTTTTAAGTAGATCTCTCTTTGTGGAACCACCATAACCAATGACTTAACACATGTGGAAGAGTCATGAGTTAGCAAACGTAAAGTTTTTCAACAATAGCCACAATGAGGCTTTAGCAGCAACAATACCCGGACTGTTGAATTGGACAATTAGTTGTTAAGCGTTTTATTTACAAGACAAACAATGTGTTTTACTTATCTTAAAAAAGTTACAAAGTCTCATTTGAAAGATGCATTTGGTGAAGTCAGTGATTCTGTGACAGCTAGATCTACTAAATCAGAGCCTTGGTCTGTTCATATTCAGAGTCATAGAGAGGCCAGTTAATGGACCAGCACCAGAGGCGTTCCCACAGGCGTTGGAGCTGTTCTTCATGAAACCCAGAAGGATGAAGTGCTCTGACAAACAGTGCCATCTTTTTGCAAAATGATTATACAGGAATGAAAAGTCAATAAATAAACATGTTGTTAAAAGTCATGCGTTTTTTCATTTTTTTTTTTTTCAGTCAGCAGTCAACTTTGTTTCTTGGAGTTCAGGACAGCCAAACAATAATGGAAATTAACACTGTGTCCACACTAACTCTTGTTTTGATCACAAATGGAACGATGAATTGTGTTCTAATAGAATTCCCTCAGTTTGTGCATCTCGCACAACTCGCCCTTAGCAACTGAGATGTTATGTCTGATTGAATCAGGTCGCTGTAAAACTGTTACTCTGTTAACATGCTTTGGACCACAATAAAGAAACTAATGTACACTTATGTGTGTTAAGAAGTCATTTTACTAACCTGCTTTACCATGAATGTCATATATTTACACAGGTGATTCAAAATGATCTCAAACTGAATTAACTGAAAACATATAAAAGTGTGTGAGTTTCTGTGTGCATAACCATATGCATTTATCTTTGTATCTCAATTTTGTATTGGTTTTCAAGAGAACCAACCCATAGAGCAAAGACATCATTAAAAAGTAATGAAAATGATAGTAAATTAAATAAAAATAAATAATTACATTCAAAATAATAACAAAAAACTAATGAGAAAACGGGAAGATCAAAAACAATATATCAATAAATAAATCAAAAAGAATAAAACAATCCTTATAATATATGTATTTTTAAATATTCAAGGGGTAAGCGTTGTCATTACTGTATATCACACATGTCACCACTCACCTATCACCACAACAATAATATACATGTTACTGTAAGTATAATAATCTTTCACTTCTCCTACACTACATATCTAGCATGTGAACCGTAATGAAACTCAACCTCAACTTTGATCAAATAACTCAGTATTAAAAATGAAATCATGGGGTTAATAGACAGACAAACATGAAAAATAACATTTAAATACCGTCTCACTGAGGGTTCTGGAAGATAAATTAAAAATGGTAAAATGGTTTGAAATGAAGAGGCTATATTTTTTTACTGTGAAAATCCTTTTTATTGCAATTTTTATTTATTAAAGAAGTAGTAACAACAGAGATAAATATGGGAACTGCACAGGTGTATAACAGGAAATTCAGAAAGGAGGATTTCAGAGTCCGGACCTACTTTTGAACATTTCTTTAGTGTAATGTGCTGGTTAGTCTTTTTCTTTGCACGAAAAAGCTTATTTCAAAGACAGACTGTGATCACTTAGCATCAACATTTCCTAGACATAGTTATAGAGAAGCTTGTTTTTCAGGGACTCGTTGGCAGTGCAAACGTTTTATTTAATTTTTTTTTTGGTTTGGTTAATAATGAATGGTCTTGTGAGACTTCTCCAGCTGAGCTGATGTCCAGATACTGTTAGGTTGTGTAAAACAGACAGAGTATGCCAAGTTTAGTTGACCAATAATATTAATCCACCAGTGAAAACATCCTCCCTGATGCATATAAAAAAGCAGCCTGTCATCTGTCTCCTTCAGGGTCTCTATCCCATCCAACGCTTCAAATAAACTCAACCTACAAACAACCCTTTAACCAATAAATAAAATAATGAAAAAAATCCTTATAATATATGTATGTATTTTTTGAATATACATGGGGTAAGATTCATATCAAACTATCACCACTCACCTTCCACCACAGCAATAATATACATGTTAAGTAGAATAATCTTTCCTACATCAAGATCATATAACCAGGCCAAGTATTACTGTATAGATGCTTTTCACATAATATCCGATCATAAAGACATTAATGTCAAACATAACATCACATTTATACCTTTATTAAATAATCATTATATAAATAATCATGCACATGTATCAATGTTTCCCTCTCCACGCTACTGCCACTATGCAACTTAATTTATGAAATGACTATCAATCAGTAGCGTGGCGTGGGGAATAAATTAGGGGAAGTCAATAATACGTCCTTTCTTTTGGGTCGGGGGTGTGGTGGTCAATGTAATAACGTAACCAGATGAGTGATTACAGCACCCGGTATCATTTGTATCATAAAGATGCAGGAGACAGGACTTACACGCGCCTGTTATCTAACCGACAGGTCCGCACGCACTCTCCAGCCGAAACTCTAATAAGCATTCATTCACAAACTAAATGCTTTAACGTTCTAAATCCGATTCGCTCCTTTTTTCCTCTCTGTACACAGCTCCAGTTTGGGCATTGGCTTTTCAATCAGATTGTATTTGTTGTTGCTGCTGCAGCGAAAGTTTAGTACAATTATTTTTGATTAAATACTCCAAATCTCCACCCTCCATAATTGCACTTGCTTCAGTTGCTTGCTACTTTCTAACGGCGGTGAGAGTGATGCAGTGACGCTATCTATCTTCTATCGATTAGATTTATGATTAGAAAATTATAAAAGTAGGGTAGACATGTGGATATTATCCGATTGAACAAAACGTGCATTTATCTAACAGGTTCGTTTTCCACTGACCTTATTTCTATGGGCTCAGAACAGTCTCATAATACACACATGCACACAGAAGGATT
>NW_011334886.1:0-12410 GCF_000735185.1 Notothenia coriiceps
TGACGTAATATCTGAAATGTGGACCCACGGCCCTATCAGAAACAATGCCCGACTGTTTTGGACATAATATAATAAATAATAATAATAATGCATTACATTTTTTATTAGAGCGCTTTACAGGTGCTCAAAGCGCTTTACAATTACACATTACACATATTAGACATGTAAGAGTCATTACTGTGGACATTACCCACAGGAGCAAATACGGGTAAAGTGTCTTGCCCAAGGGCACAACGGCCTGACGCAAGGCGGGATTCGAACTGGAGTTCACCAATGCCCCTTGATCTGATGACCAACGCTCTAACCACTGCGCCAAAACCGCCCCAATATGGTCGGTGTTTACATTAGCATCGCTAACACTCAGAGCTAACCTGTACTGGAGAGCATGTGTGTGAAGAAGCAGGAAGTAAAAAGGAACTCACCTTGTGGTATAACCGGCAAGAGAGAAAGCCTTTGAGCTCCATACTGTTTCAGAGATAATCCTTGATAATCCATGATATGGCGTTTCATCACGGCAGTATTTAGTTTAGACAGTAGCTGCCGAGTCCCACATGAGCTCCCCCCCTCCTTTTATTTATCCATTTTTTTTTTTTCAAGCTTTATACCCCAAATCAGCACTTTAGAAACAGGAAGTGAAATAGAGGGATATGAGGCTTGGCTAGAATGGTTGATCTGTTTTGAGCAAAGCACTTCATAGACATGTTTTTATATATTTGTATATATCTGAGACCTATGCTATTGCCTAAAAATAGCATGATAGGTGACCTTTAAGGTGTTTTTAGATGTTTTACATGTGAACTGTAGGACGTACAGGTTTCGTTTTGAAACAGGTTCCTTGTGATCCAACTGATATTTATCTATTGCATATAGTTCAAGTTTTAAACAGTCTCCCTTTGTCCTTTTGAGGTTTATTTTGTATAATGTCCTTAATCTCTAAAACAAAACTGCCAAACATTGCCTCATATCTTTCCCTGTCCAGTTCCAGTGTCCTCTCTTCGGAGATAAACAATTTATTCTATGGTACAATGTTATCGTGGAACATGAGGGAAATGACGATCAGTTTAATGTTTATGAGCCAAATCATGTGATGTATTCCTTTAAAATGTAGCTCTGACAGTGCCCATTGTCTCAAAGCAGCACGGCAGATATTTAGGGTCCAAATTGTTGGAGTACTAGATCCAAAAACCATTTATTTTGCAAGGAAGCATGAGTGGAAATTCATGACAGAAACATGAACAACTTGATCAGCAAAAAGGGAAAGTGAAGGTCACCTACATGAGCAGACAGAGTGAAATCATATTTTGGCACATTCAGATTGGCAAAGGTGTGTGTGTGTAATTTATGATCCTGTCCATTACTTCAACATGACTCCGTCGACATGTTTTTGAATAATCATTGGCTGTTTATTCTATAAATCTCTTATTTTTTGGCTACTTCAAGGGAAGTTCTATTTCAATGTTTTGTAAACTCTGACAGGGGCCAAGCGCTAAGAGTGTTTGGGAGGGGAAGAGGAGATGGAGTGTGATGAAGAAGTGCAGATCTGTCAAAGCCTTTTTCTCGGCTTTTTGGCAAAATCAGAAATAGGACCTCTCTATGGAGACGCACATTTAGAGACATTGTGGCCCTTGGAGTAAAGGGTGTGTCGGGTTGTGTGTGTTTTTGAAGTCCTGCAGCTGAAATTCCTTCAGTGTGTGAAAGCATGCTGGTGTGACACATTTGTGAATGCTGCCACGCAAGTGTGATACCACCTCTGTGTGTGTGTGTGTGTGTGTGTGTGTGTGTGTGTGTGTGTGTGTGTGTGTGTGTGTGTGTGTGTGTGTGTGTGTGTGTGTGTGTGTGTGTGTGTGTGTGTGTGTGTGTGTGTGTGTGTGTGTGTGTGTGTGTGTGTGTGTGTGTGTGTGTGTGTGATGGTATTTCTATCCTTGTGAGAACCAACTTTACTTCTCATCCTTAAGAGTGAGGAGACACATGGTTTTAAAGCTACACGTCTTCCGTCACTGACTGAAAACCCACCTGTTGTGACGGCAACTTGGCCAATAAAATAAATTCTCTGTTCTTTATGAAGCACTTTGAAAGAGTTGGATTATTTAAAGTCAATGCAGCAGCATGTACAATGGTTTGGCTTCCTGAAAGCTTATTTACCTGTGTGATTCTTGTTTTCTTAGTTTGTTTATCAGGGTTTAATGTGCTTATTCTAAATGGCTTTGGATAAAAGCATCAGCTAAAGGAAAGGTAACGTAATCTTAAAGCCCAGACACCAACTTCATCAAATATCTAGCAGCCACGGAGGCAGATTGTTGCAATGCTTTACACCACCTGCGTATGGGCTTAAAATGTGCACTTCAACACTCCGCCAAGACTGTGGAAAACAGCCGAATAGCAAATACTTTCTGCGTAGCGTCACAGGAAACAACCATGATCAACATTCATTAAGTGTCCCTATCACATGTTTCTCAAACACATGCATTTGTTTACTTTTCCCTCTAATTTATGATTTATAGATGAACATGTGATGAACAACAGACACACAAAGAGACACCACTTACTACAAACAATGAAGGCTACTGTGTTCTATCAGGGTGTCTCTCACACACGTTATTACAGACACACACACACAAGTATATACACTGACACATACAAATCAGGGTGGTGTGTGTACAGTATGTGACCTCTTTCCCGCTTTCTCTCTCTCTCAAACACACTCACTAGCTCACACAGACACACATGCACACACACACACACACACACACACACACACACACACACACACACACACACACACACACACACGCAGACACACACATCATTGGTCTGGAAACAATCTTCTCCACCCCTGTTGGTTACCCAAACATTGCGTTTCCACGGCAATGGGACAGCACACTGTACAGCCAGCATGTTTGTCATGTGGAGGGAAGTGCTTGTGTGTGTGTGTGCGTTTTTGTGTGTGTGTTTAGGTGTAAAAAAAGAGAAAGAGGGAGGAGTAGGAGGGGTGCGAATAAAGGCGAAAATTGAGTTAATTGTGGATTAATTATATCTGCATGGGTGCACTGTCTGGATCTGTCTGTTTGACTAAACAAGTACCGTATGTGAGCATGTGTGTGTGTGGTTGTGTGTGTGTGCATGTCTTTCCAGCCAGTTGGTCATCTGTGAGGTTTGCCAGCTTCAACAGAAGAGTCATCATTCGGGGGAAAGCAGTCTGTGTCTCGCTGTAAAGATGATTTATTTGCTAATTTTCACGATCATGTCAAGAGTTGAATCACAGTTTCTATTTTCACTCCACGCGGAGAGTCATTTAAGTCATCGGATTTCAAGTCAGAGAGCCATTACTGGTCAAATGTTTGACAAAGGCACTAAAAGATTAGGGTAATGATACAAAAACATTTGTTCTGGTAATAAATTCAGCCCCAAATCCTGCGCACATGGGAATAGTGCTGCTACTGGTCCGTCTGTGATTGATGTATTGCTGATGAGGCTGCTGTGGACTTTTAATGAGAGCTTTGTTAGCAATGTGGGTGCAAAATGAGGAGGTGGACACAGCAGAAAAGCAGCCAATCAACAACTGACTTTCCATATCTCATAAATGTGATACAAAGACCCAAAATTATAATAATTGCCTGTGTACTATTCCTCCATTGGTTATAAACCTTGTATACATTGAAGTAGTTGCAGCAGCAATTATATTCCCAATGGAATATAAACATAACTATTCCCTTAGCTCTTCCACTATCAGTTTGGAGGTATAAAGGGCCTTGCTCAAGGGCTCCACCTTGAGGCAGGGGTATATGTCCCTCTCTCACATCAGCTGCTGTGTGAGTGTTTAGTGACAGCCTGTTGGTCATCAGCTTCTCGAGGCCAGAGGGTGAAACTGTGCTGTTACAGGACAGTGATAAATGCTGTAATCCCTCCAGTGTAATGAGGTAACTCTTGACATTCTCATGTGTTGTCGTTTGTACACAACATTTGAATAGTTTACCCTTTACTCTGCTTGTGTGCTGCAGCTGGCAGATTAACCTATGATGCGCTTATGTATAATTAGATGATTAGTTGGCCGCTTTATGTCTTCTGTCATCAATTAGCAATGCTGCAGATGCCAAGGCTGGTGGTGCTAGCATGTAGAAATGAAGATTTATTCATTTACTGAGCACTTTTTAGGGAATTTAACCCAAGCATTGCAATGTTATGCTAGTTTTTACCCATTTCAGATTGAAGTACCGTGCTCTTCCTATTTGCATTTTCAGGGTTAGAGCATATTAAAAGCTTTACTGTTAATATGCCAGAATTAACCAGGCAGCTACAAAAGTTGGCAGAATAAAAGCACGAAACAGGTTCAACAAATAATCATAATATAAGGCATACCAATTTCATTAATAGTAAACCAGACAGAGATAAAACCAGACTTGGGCAGCAGTAACAGAAGGTCGAGTTACAAGCCAACAAAGCAAACCCAAACTATTACAGAACAGCTTAAAATAAAGAAAAGCTTTCCAAATACAGTGAGAAGAAACAGGACAGCAGTAGCACTGATTTGAGTTAAGTAATGGGCAGATTAGCAGAATACAAGTTGTGTTTTGACGGACATCTGTCTAATGATAAATCAATCCAAACTAGTGCTGACGATTTTTTTGTTTGTAACCCATGTTCTGAACTGTGTGAGTCACTTTTTCCCTGAGTGATGATATATTGGATATATTATATTCTACCATCCTGAAAAGGAGTCATTCTGCACTGGTACTTTACTGTATGAAGGTGTGCTCCTTGGAATTCAATACATTTGTTGTTTGTTATTGCTACTCTCAGTTAGCTAGAACCAGCGCAGACTGCATGCTGGAGAAATACTGCTCACTCCTTTAGTCTTCGTTTAAAACAGGTAACAGGCCTCTGATAATGGCTTATATAAGCGTGTGTGTGTGTGTGTGTGTGTGTGTGTGTGTGTGTGTGTGTGTGTGTGTGTGTGTGTGTGTGTGTGTGTGTGTGTGTGTTCCCATTTGACATCCTATAGCCCGGATTAGAAAGTATCCTATCTCTCTTCTCTGTTATTGATAAACTCACACACATGCACACGCCCACAGGCTCTCTCTCACACACACACACACACACACACACACACACACACACACACACACACACACACACACACTCTCTGTAAACACACTGAGTATCACTGGAGCTCTGGTTGACCGATAGCAGGAGCTACACTTGTCTGTATTGGTGAAAACTGGACCAAACAGTGTGTGTCAGTATCCCTGTGGTTTCATTGCTGGTTCTTTATCTGACGTTGAGAAGGTTTAGATGGAGGATGATAGCAGAACATAATCATATGCGTGACGGATGAGACGTTGGCTCATTGGACAGATTTGTGTCAAATGTAGCATTTAGAAAGTGGCAAACAAGATGCATTTGCAAAGAAGGTTATGTTGTATGTGTGCTGTTTCATTTGTGGCAAATTGGCATGTTGCTTTTTCTGATTTGTAAGTGGTTTTCTATGGTTTGAGTCACACACTAGAGCTGGTGTCTCCTTGAAGGTGTGCAATGCAGCAGCAGACATCTTTTTCAGAGCAAAGATTCACTCCTTCTTTCTTATTATTTTCTTGCTCATTCTCTTTTTTCATTGAATCTGATCTTGGATCGTGTTTTCTTCTTTTAATGTCTCAGACTTGTCTATATGCTGATCTGTGCAACTTTAAAAACTGCAGTCAATCTCACGTCACTTTCAATTCAGCCAAATATGAAATAATTGATAACTAATTTGCTAGTGCTATTTTGTACTATTTGTATTTCTGAGTGTCATAACC
The DNA here is from genome assembly GCF_000735185.1 of Notothenia coriiceps. Lineage (NCBI taxonomy): Eukaryota > Metazoa > Chordata > Actinopteri > Perciformes > Nototheniidae > Notothenia > Notothenia coriiceps. The sequence continues at coordinate 5,793 of NW_011334886.1, forward strand.
ATTTAACTGCATCTTGAACTATAGATTTTTGATTGAATTTAAACACGAATTGGCTGAATTTAGGGTGATTTGTCCCGGGTTTCCCACTGGCATCTTTCGCTAAATGAACTAGAAAGGATTAACGACGAAATAACAAACATTTAGACTTCAACAATTGTCACTGCATGGCTTTAATTATGTCAAATCATCTTATGATAGTCGTAGTCAATGTGTGTGTGAAATACAACAAACTAAACCAGCAGCTGCATCCTAAAAGCTTCCTAACTGTAAGTCAGATTCATAATCATGAGTCATAATTGTTTACCTGCCAAAATTGAGTTTCTAAACTCTCCAGACGCTGCCAGACTTAATTTAGCTTTTAGCATCCAAGTCCCAAAGTTCTAGTTTTAAAAAAAAAAGGCGGACATCCCGAGTGTACGATTGAATTGAGCCTTAATCGGCACCTGAGTCCGGCAGCGGGAGGACTTGATCAGATACATCCTGTCAGACTAAAGTGAGCTGCTCCGATTCCTTCCAAGATAAAACCCACTACAGATGATTTGCTTAGATGAGGTGGAAAAAGACACCTGATGACTAGACGTTGTTTGATTGACATTCTTTTAAAACGATGCCTGTGGGAAAACCAAATGCTGCTCTTTTCTGCTTCCTCTTGGTTTCCTGCTGTCCGGCCTGTCCTTTTCCTCACTTTTCTGCCTTCTCTTTTTTCCCTTTTCCTCTCTTCCTTCTTCCCCTTCCTCAGTAAAATCATCAAGGTGAGAGTAATCGACGACGAGGAGTACGAGAAGAACAAAACCTTCTACTTAGAGATCTCAGGGCCTCGCCTGGTGGGGAGCAACGACACCAAAGGTCAGGAAAGGGGGTGGGGGGGGGGCCTCGTGACCTCTTGACCCCCGGCCCCGGCTGCATGTTCTCATCACATGGAGGAGATTTAGATTCATTTCTCCTGATGTGTCCTCACCATGACAGTGAACATGCAGCAGTTTGTGGATCACCTCATCTCACCACATCCACTCCTCCACCTCACGTGTGTGTGTGTACGCGTGTGTGTTTTGTTTATGTGTACATACCTTGCCATGTTGTTTGTTTACCATGCATGCATTCATGACCTCCCTCTATGTATGTGTGTACGTGTGTTCCCATACAGGCAGACCATAACCATTAGGATCTTAGACCGGGAGGAGTACAATAAGCAGTCCTCCTTCTACGTTCTGCTTGAGCAGCCCGAATGGAGACGCAGCGGGAAGGAACGGACAGGTGTGACAGCCAATCAGCACTGAGAATGAATTCAATCAAGGTTTTAGAGAATCCCAAATCAGCAGGCCAAATGCATAATTAACTTTTATGTTTTAACCTTAAATATATTATTTATTACGATGAATTCACACTAAAGTCACCTCACAAAAGATGTTCTGACGCAGAAGCTGTTATAATTGTTTTCAAAATAAGAGAAATAACCAATATAGCTGTTAAGATTATAAGTGCGCCTTATCTGATTACACAAGCATACCCATTGATAATAATGTATCCATAAGCAGCTATTTTACTCTTAGCTGTACTTGCAGTAGTCATACCCTTTTGACTTTAATTTAAGCATGAGCTTAAAGGGATACAACGACAGAATAATATTATTTAACATCACCTAAAGTTTGTTCCTAAGTTTAGATGTGATGTCAAAAAACTGTACCAAGCAGAGCATGCGTAATGGGAACTTAAGAGTTTGCAGGCACACTTACATAACATGTATCACATCTATGCGTTAATCCAACCGGAGTGTTTTAAGATGCGTTTTCACCACAATGCATTGCACAAAGGAAATGGCGTGCTTGTTACAGCAAGAAAAACTTCTTTTTTTTGGATGCTAATGAAACACCTCTAGAAACACCACAGAAAACAAACGATAAAACGTCTGAAAAAAACACTTTTTGTGCCATTTATTCTAATTAACAGTATTTTTCAGTTGCCAATTATTGTTTTATTTCGTGAAAAACACGTATTTCTACTACAATAGTTCATACTTCATGCCGTATTATGGAGTAAAGACGTGGGAGATAGTAAAGAGAGGCATCTAAAGAAAAAAACATCGGCAACAGAAATATCCATGGAGATGATTTGATCGATAGCTGATGTTTAGGAAGTGTAGCACAGAAAGGCCCAAAATGGAGGCAAAGCAAGGAGACAAGGACATGACTGGTTAGAGGACATCGTACTGTAGAGTAGGTGTGATGTTTGTCTCAGTGGACTTTGTGCAATTTAATGCACATTTATTTCATAAAAACCCAAATATAGCCCAGGCAAGTGCACTTTAAAGCTGGCAAGGGAAAGAAAGCACTTAACAACTGGCAATGCTACAAGAAGTCAAATCAAAGCATCATTTACACTCATGCAGTATTTTCAAAGGGACAAAACGCAACACTGCTCCCTAATCGCTTCGGTTTTAAACGGCCTGTTGGTTTGGGATTTAGGTTTAACACACAGGAGCGATCCTGCTGCTCCCTTCTGTGTTTCTCAGTTATTCCTTCCTTTTTTTCTACGTTTCCTCCTCTGCTTCTCCTCAGAGGTCTGTACAGAACACTCAGTGGGAATCACACCTGTCCTCTCCTTCCTCTCCTTCTCTTCTCCTCTGCGCTGATCCTCTTGTTCCTCCTTATCCAGCTGAGAGCTGTTCAAGTTTGGAGATCTGTTCTCTGCTGGCGTTTTAAAATGTCACAGATAAGCACACAAAAAGACATGAACAGATCATATCTCAAAGGATGTTCACTGTGTGTATGGCTATCGTGCGAATGGCATTTACAGGCACATACATTCCCTTCACAGCAAGTCAAAGTCTTACGTTCTGGTCTCATGGTAAGAAATAAACCCCCCAGACATTTCACACATATCGATGCAGATTTTTAAGGAAATAGCATAGAAAAGACATTGTTGTCATGAGAAAAACTGCTATCATTATGGGTATTAGAGGTTTTTTTAGAATAAAATCAGCCTTTGCTTAAGAAATGCTTTCAGGAACAACAACAAAAAGTGTTAAACTATATATAACACTGAAGCTGTGTGGCATCACAGGGAGAGAATTATCCTCCTTTATGGAGTAAATGAATAACATTTCCTGGATGTTCACAGTGTACCATTATCATTTCCTGGTATAATAAAAAGAGAGGAAAAGCCACAAGTACACTGCCTTCAGTCTCATCTGAACCATATCACAAGCAAAGCCTCTCCTTCTCAGGGAGACCATTAAACCTGTCTCTGTAACTAATGGCTGTTAGGCCACGAACACATCATTATCAATTACACTGTGAACTTTAATGAAATTAAAACCCCATGGTGGTTATGGTTTCAGATGTGCAGATGTGTGTGTGTGTGTGTGTGTGTGTGTGTGTGTGTGTGTGTGTGTGTGTGTGTGTGTGTGTGTGTGTGTGTGTGTGGGTGTGTGTGTTGCACATCCGTTTTCCACTGTTTATCCGTTATCACTTCCATGCTTCTCATCTCCCTCCTCTTCTATTACCAGCTAATGCGATACAGAGTTGTAAAAACACAGGCGATTTTCCACTTGTTATTTATTGCCTTTCCAACGCAGACACAGACTAGTGATTGAGATATCCGTAACAGCTGTTGTAGTAGTGATCTATTTATTTGGTTACACAACATAAGACAAATATATCAAATAAAAGATAAGTGTGCATGGATGTAGTTTGAGGTAGATCAGCAAACGCAGTGTTTTCATGATGTTGTCTAAAGGTGTTTTCATGCCCTTAAATTCTACTTTGTACATTCATTAAGAGTAGCTCTTTATCCGTCACACACACACACAGACAGACACACACACACACACACACACACACACACACACACACACACACACACACACACACACACACACGACTAGACGCGCAGAGAGAGCATTGCTATCAGTGTGGTAATGGCAGTGTGTGTGTATCAGGCATCAGCAGTGTTTATAGTGATGAGGGGATCAAAGACGAGGGCTGGATATCACATTATCACAGTCAGGAGATCAAACACACCTCCGGGGTAGAGAGACGAAGACACACACACACACACACACACACACACTCACACACAAATACACACAGCCGTACTTTCCGTAAGCAGTGGGCTGGTGTGTTTAATGAGTGTGTTTTATGAGCTGATTCTCTCTGTGCTAAATTAGCCCTGCACAGATCTTTATGGCCTCAGCCCATGACGCATGGTACGATAGACCATCTTGGATCTGAGTGCAGTGAAATGATATAACTCACACGTTATGGTCAGGACCGATCAAAATAACGTGTTTGTTATATAATTTGATTCCAAAATAACAACTCACAGTAATTTGGTTTAATTATTGTATGATTACCATTTTAATCATACATCGTTTTAAACCCAGCCCATGCTGCATGAAGTTATTCAAGATATTAATCACGGGTGCTTAATGTGTAATTGAAAGTAAATACAATGCAGCAAAACTTTTAATCAAATTTTCCCCTGATAATTTTACAATAGAAGCCAATCATCTCATAACGACATCTATATTACAAATGTGCATAGTATCAGCAACATGAAACTGAGATTTGGTATTTCATGTTTTTCCCTCTCTAGTTTTGTGTTAATATTTACAAAAAGCTTTCAATTAATGAATCCTTCTCACACAGAAGTAAACGCTGCAGAGAGACCGTAGAAAGTTACATTGATTTTCCCAATGCGATCTGGCAGAACCCCACATGTTTCAAACAGGCTTGTAAGCACCCTGCCCCAGAGACAGTAGCTGAAACCGCTCTCTAATGTTGATTCATGTGTGAATTGCTCATTCAGATATAAATCCCAGAAAGCAGCTTTAACATTCAGGGAGTGTGCGAGTGAAAGAACAGAGTCAGCGTTTCTTATCCAGTAACGCCACGTTTCATCTTCTGTCAAACCAGTTCTTCAGAAAGGAAATGCCTCAGAGCCGGAGATAAAAAGCCTGATATTCTTTCCTGTTGATTTTGTTTCATTTGCATTTCCTTATTTGGCTGTAAGCGAACAGAGGTTGACAGGATTAAGGTACTGACTAAACAAGCATTGGATCTGGCATCTGCTGAGCTGATATGAGGAGCTACACGTTATACAGAGAGATGGAGAGAAACAGCGTAGTTCAGTCGTTTCTCTTGTAGCTGTTTGACTGAGGACAGGAGAGATGTGAATAAATTACAGGCTTTAGCCATGCTGAATAAACAGTTAGGGGCTGCTGCTGCTGCTGGTCTGTGATATATTATGCAGCTTAAAAAGTACATTTACATTAACGAGAATGACATGAACGTAGAGGTACTAGGGTTGCAAAGGGGCGGAACATTTCCGGAAAGTTTCCATGGGAAGTTAAGCTGGGGAATTTTGGAAATATTCGATGCAAAATTAAACAAAAAAACATGACATTTCAACAGATTTTTTTTAAGTAGAACAGAACAAGCTTTTATTATTTTATTGAACAATTTTTGTTTAATTGAAGAACGAAAACGGGAATGTTGAGTTAAATATTACTCATCTGTGCATGTGATGGAGGAATGCACAGTGCCTGTAGGGGGTGTGGTCTCAATAGCCATGCAGTAAGCAGTGTGCTATGGCATTGATATTCAAGTGTACTTGAATGGCATCTGTTTATTTTAGTCAGGATTATGCTAATATATAATTTCCCAACTATATTTAAGTTCCCTATGAAGAGCCAACCTTCAATTTAGAAAATTCCCAGTTTATTCCCATACATTCCCGTTAATTCCCGTTAATTCCCGTTTATTCCCGTTAATTCCCGTTTATTCCCATAAATTCCCGTTAATGGAAAGTTTCCATCTTTGAAAATTCCTGGAATTTTGCAACCCTAAGAGGTACAGATCCTTTTTGAAAATAACATAATTAAAAGCTTTGATTAGGGGTAGGATAATGTGCAAATGTACCAGGTATTTGCATCTTGCCTATAATGTCAACCCCGTCAAGTTATATTTCACCTACTGTAAACTGAAATGTTTTTTCTCCTAAACTACAAGTCGCAGTACCTGAATCACAAACCTGAAAGAAAACAAAACAAGAAATGCAGAAAAACTAGATTCAGCTTCAAATAAGTACGATTTTTCCTGAAGTTTCTTACGGTCGAGAGAAAAACAAATTGGCAATGCGTTTTTTTTAGGAGACCAGTATTATTTGAAGAAAACATAAATCCCCAAATGAGCCACAAGCAGTTCTTTATTATATGTTTAGCTTTTTCAACATTACTTCCACACAAATGGAAAGTAGTCCCTAGTTTAGAGCATACAAATAATGTTTCCCTCCAATGTAAACCGCTCCAATCTTTCCAATAAGAATCTGCTTCCCCCCAAATAATTCAGCATCTGCTTCAAGGTCCCATTTGTTCAGGAGCGAATGAAAGAGCTTGTGATTTAGTTTTCCATTGACCTATTTCATCCTCCTCTATTTCTGGCAGAGTCATGTTCTAGAAAGCCTTTCAGCAGCCTCTGGGCAGGTGTGAACTGCTTTGGTTTGTTGGTGCAGGTGGAGCCTGATATTAAAGGTAGGGTAGGTTATTTTGGGGAAACCAGCTCGAGTGCGCTAGAATTAGAAAATACACAGCCGGAGAAAATCTGCCACTTCCTTACAGAG
>NW_011334887.1:0-25616 GCF_000735185.1 Notothenia coriiceps
CTTATCAATGTAATGTAATGTAATGTTATCAATTAACAACAGGAGGGGTCACAGACATAAGACCAGCTGTTAAATAAAGCTCTTCTGACCTTAGCTGGCATGTGGGTATATATATTAATGCTGCCCATTATGGGCACAAGCAATTTTCACCCATTTATTAATTATATGTTTTAAATTTGAGTGTTTCCTATCCCCTAAACCTCCATGGATGTACACAGTATACTGGCAACTTCTTATTATGGGAAATACGAAAACGTCTTTTAAAACTACAACTCCCAGTAGAGACGTGCCATAGATAGAGAACATGTTGCGAAACACAATATCGATAGCAGCGACCCTAGCAACAAGTAACAAGTAGTTAATAATAATAAAAGACATTAAGAAAAAGGCATTTTAAAAAGTCATTAAAAAGCAACACAATCTACCTGCATTGCATTACTCTAAACGTGTAATAACGTGCTTTTAACCAGTAGGTGGTTTGGGTTAAAAAGCTGTCAAGTTTACAGTGTTAACAAAATAAAATATACTGCTGTTTCTGGTTTAGTTTACGACGGATATATTTAGTTATTGTTTTGATATTTGTAACACAAAAGCGATGGAAAAAACCCACAGCAACACAGAAAAGATGGTCTTAACATGACCCAGCGGTCTAGTAGTTAATAAAAAACAATAATATCAAAACAAAATATTACTACTAACTTTATTGTGAAATTCAAACTGAACGGTAAAAGAATAGTTTCCGGTCTATTCTGAGCCCGATCTCTGTAGATAAATAAAAATAAAGAACTAGACAGATGTGTAATATATTTAATGCAGCAACCATTTATTACAATGCATTCATGTGATGACTTTCAAAGAGTAAAGCAAGCACTGCTGAATAAAGTATGATTTTATCTTTTACGAAACGTTTTTTTTTCATATGGAATGCAGTCAACCAATCGCAGAGCTTGAGAACTAATCACGGGGTTTGTCAAACAGAGCACATGGTGTAGTCCTAAACGATAGCTGGGGATTCTGGGTAGTGTAGTGTCTTCTACCATCCTTTACTCCGAAAAAATATTTGTTTCTCCGAATCGAAGGGGAAAAATACAAAAGCATTGCACACATACAAACCAATCAATGTTGTGTAATTAACAAGGATAATCTGGTGTTTTTTAATCGATGAGTAGTGCAGATATCACTGTAAAATCAATCGACAGTAAGGGGAATACTTACTTCCGGGTGTACAATTCTCCGTTATCCAATGGGAATGGACGCTCACATTGCCTTTAAGGGCAGCCGACACAAACGAATGCCGTGCTTCCATGAGCGTCAAATCGCGCCGCAGATGGGAATACATTGTAATCAGTTGAAAGCTATTTGCGTCCCTTTATGAAGCTGAAGGAGCCTAGGAGCGTCACAACTGCACGCCTCGGGACCCTGACCAAACGTCGCTCCTGGACGATTATGGAGTGAGAGTGTGTTGATTACTTACATTAAAACATTTGTTCTGAATTACAAGTTTTCTGTAATTTTCTGTTTGAATTTGTTAATAAGGCATTGTCCAATGCAAACTATTTGAATGTTTGATAAATCTACTGACACAAATATATAAAATGAGTAAACTAATCGCCTAAATGTGTATTTTGTTTTCTTTGCACCGCTAGCTGATTAGCATATATTAGAATTTAGCACTATAGCTAAAGAGCCACATGTTTTCCTAGAAGTTGTCGAAGATCCAAAAAGAGCTATTCTGTACGTCTTACATTATGAGGGTAGAAACTAATGGATGTCCAAATGTAAACGTTATTTTGGCATTAAAAAATGTTTTTCCTGAAGAAGGCATGAGAGAAAAAACTCACTGCGTCACCAAAAATAAAAGGAATCATCCTCAGGGGAACATGAAAAGCATTGTTTGATGTCTATGGTACAATGTTTAAAAAAATATCATACACAGGTCCTGATTAAATACTTGGGAATGTACAATTTGTTACAACAGTTCAAACTCATTAATAATCAGTGATCATTATGATAATAAAGATAAGATAAACTTTTTCCCCATTGTTCCCCGCAAGGAAAATCAGGAATAAGAGATAGAGTTTTGTGCTACATCAAATATTTGTTGACTTTAATATGTTTGTGTTGTTCCTGTATGTGTATACACATTTGTTAATACATTTTAACTTTCTTTAATTGCTGCTAATGTCGTTATACTTGTCTTTTTTTCTACACCAGAGGGACAATGTGTTCCAGGGCTGGTCTTTTTCTGATTGGAGCTGTGTACCTCTACGCTCAGGTAAAAATGCATCGTATTTTAATATGATATACATTTTCTGGCCAGCACTCAAACTATGATTTCAAAGGTTTAATGTCATATACACAACTAAGTGTAGTTGGGCTGGGTCACAGGTTCCTCAACAGTGCATTATAGATATATACAAGACATAATACAAAAATCTGGTTGGCTTTCTTCCTGAGCCGCTGGGAGTAAAGGTCCTCCATGGATGGCAGCTCCGTCCTGGTGATGTTCTGTGCAGTTTCCACCACCCTCTGTAAAGCCTTACGGTTGAGGGCGGTGCAGCTGCCGTACCAGGCCGTGATGCAGCCAGTCAAGATACTCTCTATGGTGCACCTGTACAAGGCCAGGAGTATACCACCTGCGGTGGAAGAAGAGCCGCTGTCGAGCTGTTTTGGTGATGGTGTTTGCGTGAAGAGTCCATGTCAGGTCCTCAGTGATGTGGACACCGAGGAACCTGAAGCTGCTGACTAAGTTCATCATGATGACATTTGTAGTTTATTATATTTTAACTGATTTTGATATCAATAGCGAAGAGTGCTGCATGTATACATGACAAACACTTCCAATAACAAAAATCAACTTTGAATATAAATCTGTGTTATTTAGCATGTAAAAATGAGACAGTTTTATAATTATTTTGACACAAAGACTAATTCCGTTTTCGCCCTTTTTTCCATTGCAGGTCATCGTAGCAGGTGAGTTTCTTATCTACATAATAACCTGCCATAAAGGAGATTCAGTAAAATACCTCGATAAACGTAAACATATTGAAGCAAATACTTCTTCCCATTGACATACATTCGGAAAGAAACGCCTATAAAACAGCGTAAACTTGTTTAAGTTATATATACTACCCAATACGAACCCTTTTATAGCCGTTATTTAAATTATTAGGGTTACAAGTTATGAAATGTGTTTTTTGCACACAGCTGGGACCGGAGCTCTTGTTTTCATTGGCGGATTATAAAGTTGGCCAACTGTCAGGCAGAGTTAGTCTGTTTCATGATTGTGTGTTTTTTGTCAGTATACTGTATTTGAAATGACTATAGTTACGTTAGCTAGCTAGCTAACAGCAGATCTGCACTAATATCTGAAGGAATCATATGATAATATTATTAAAATAAGCCAATAAAACTTACATTTGAGGTACATTTCCAGTGACAGTCGGCCAACTTTCTAATCCTCAAGCACATCAACAAGTGCTTCGGTCCCAGCAGTGTGCATCACTTTCTGTGTTTTGAGCTTCTCGCAGCGTTCTTTGTTGTTGTTGTAGCGTGTTATATTTGCATTTTGCGTTTCATTTATGCAGCGCTTTAAGTAAACGCTGCGCATGTGTTGTCATGTTGGTGAAGACATTTCTTCATTTGCATGTGTTTTGGCACATTTGTGTTTTTATATTTGTACTGTTTTGAAAGTTCAGCGCGTTTGCACCTGTTGTCCACCGTAATAAATCTGCAGCTTATTAAAATATTGCATGTTGCTCTAGAATATGTCTTCACTGCTGAGCTGACGGTGGCAAGTAATGTCACACTGGAGGCCAACAGCATCCTGTTGGCTTTGAATAATACAGAAGTGCAAGTGGATACAACAACAGTGACCCTCTTAATAAGTGAAGTGGTGGCAGGTATGAAGCTCTTTCCTCTTTCTTTAATTATTATTCCAAACGGTTGTTTTTTAAGACAGGGAATGGGACATTTCAATAAAAAAATGTGGCCAGAAACACAATTTTCAAATTATTTGTTAATGTTGCTCCATGTCTGCTATATTTGTGCTAAAAAGCACATCTTCATTATGTAAAGATTTTTACTTTTAAGTTCTGTTTTTATGTTCTATTTTGAGATGTTTATATTTTATGTTTATGTCTGTATATTCAGTAGTCCTTTTTCATTTTCACATTGTGTGCAATGCCTTGTTTACATTCTCCTGTGACCAAAACATTTCCCAAATTGGGATCAATAAAGTATATTTGATCTTATCTTATACACATCTGAAGGCAGTGAAGGAGAGAAAAACAAATTGGTTCCAAATTGAAACATTGTCAGTGCAATTGGAAGATTTGGCTATGAGTGTGAAAAAGTGAAACAAATCAATGACTGGGAAATGGATTCTAACTATGTTAGGGTTTTGAAAAGCCAGTAACATGCCATTATAAAACTGGTATTGATGAGCATGCCCTTTATTTTTGTAAAATTAGGTTGATATAAAATGATGGATTACCTCTCTGTAAAAAGTGCTGGTTCAGTGAGGCAAACGTTGCAAAAGTGGAGCAAAGTGCAAGAAATACCATGCAGCCATTCAGCTGAATATAAGACAGTAACTAAATATGATAATGAATTCTTCATCTGATTGTTTTGATCTTTAATCCTGATCAAAACGGTTTTGCATTTATTATTTAGAAAAAAACAATACATATCATCAGCAAATACACTTCAATAATATGATATATTGATGAGACCACATTTTCTTTCACCAATGTATTATCTCTCAGGATGTCTTTTACTAAGAGATAACACAGATGAGATGTTTTCTTTTATAGAAATACTTTCTAGGACTTAAATGATTTGAAATTGCGCTTTTCTTTTTAGAGTGCCTGATTATTGGAGATGAAACCTCTTGCAACTGCTCCACCGGGTACATATGGAGCAACCCAGTGTGCTACAACTACAACTGTTGTAGGGAAACGACTTGCGCTCAGAACGTGTCCGACAGCACGCCACTCTGCATCGCCAAAGTCAATGGTAAGAGAGTGCTGTTGACAAACTGACTTAATGGAATAAGGGTCACTGTAGAGTGTTCTTTCACAGTAGTGTGTTTCTAGATTGTGTTAATACTCTTTCAATTTTGTTCCATATGGACAAATATGCATGTTGATATCACAAAATGCTCCTTTTTTGCAATTCTCACAGTTCGCATCAAAGGATCAGTGAGATTGAAAACTCCCGAAATATGGGGGAGTATTAAAGAAACTCAGGTAAAAACTTGTCAGACATATCTCGCTCTTATCACAAATGTATACATTCTACTAAATGTTTGTCACTGTAATACATCATTAAAATATAAATAATATAATGTTCTTTCTTTTTAAAGCTTATAAATGCATTTGGTGTGCTGAATGGCTTTGAGTCCCTGAATGTAACTGGTGAAAGGTATTTTACTTTGCAAATACTTTAAGTGTCTTTTACTCTTTATGAAATTAAGGAAAATGATGTTGTATTAATGTGTGTTACCTTTTACCTTACCAAAGTTTAAATCAGCCTATTTCTTTTTGCTAAATCAACTAACCAGTACGAACATTATAAAAGTCCTTATTTAAATCAGGTGCTAAAAGATGTAAAACCGCCTAAAAACTGAATCCAGATTCATTTCGCTCTCCATTCGTTTAACTGAGCCGAGACCGGTCATGACCCTGCAGGAAAACGCACACTCAGCCCAGACAGGCCATTTTGGCTTCATACGCACTGAGCAAAATGAATAGGAATGAACATGTCCCCGCCTTTCATGCAATATCAAATGATTTGTATACATCCAGGGTCAAGGAGTACCTAGCTAACTCACTGCTACTGCTAATGGACGTACAGTTGGTACACTAGCTGTTTTGTCCAAGCCCCCAGGAAGAGCACTGGGCCAAAAATACATTTTCACATTGACTTACATTGGGAAAGAGTCGTCTGTTCATTCAATTGAAATTCAAAAGTGTTATTGTCATATAAACAAAAGCTACAGTGTAGAAATGGTAATGAAATTCTTATGACCCGAGCTCCTCCAACAATGCAACATATATAATAAAATACTAAAATTAAAATTGTGCTAGAAGTCTTTATACATTCAAATAGAATATGATATAGACAAGAACAGAATGTGAAATTAAATATTGTACATTAAGACAAAATTAAATACGGTTTATTGCGGTGATAACTATTTAGATAAATAAAGTTAATCAGCATATGATAATTTTTAAATAAATAAACTACCCAGTACGAACACTTTTATAGCCCTTATTTGAATCATTAGCATCTAAAAGTTGTATAAAGAGCTAAAAGCCAAACTCAGGGTTATCTTCCCTCACCTTTCATTTGACTCTGAGAAGAGGGCAGGAGATCGGAGGCGAGGCTTACAGAAAACTCAAGTGAGCATGCTCCATGGGCCCACCATGTGTGCCTTTTCAAATCTACAGGCGCTCCATTTTTGAGCTTCATGCGCCACTGAGCATTCAACGCTATATCCAGTTCTCTTTATACATCCATGGTTTTGTCAAAAATCTTTCCTGCAGTCAAGTTTGTGTGTAGAAATTGAGGTCAAAACAAGTCAATGTTTTATTTAAATAGCCTCATATCAAATTTTGCTCAGTGAGCTCTACAATCTCTACAGTCTATCACACAGCACCCTCAGTTCTTGGACCCTCACAGCTCATGAGGAAAAAACGCCCACAAATAAACCTTTGAAATGTGCCTTGTATTCTTTCTGCACCTTAGCATTTCAGTTGCAAATATCGCATTTATCTGATCAGAAACAGACATTTTCTTAATAACCAATGATCTTTCACTGATCTTTTCCAAATCAGGATCGATGGTGATCTTACAGTCGCTGACTTTGAGGCAAATGCCAGCGTAAAATGTTCGACTCCAAAACTTCAAGGTGTTGTGGATGAAGCAAAAACGAATTTGAAAGCTGCTGAAATTTCTGTTGACACAGTAGGTCAGTATATAAGTGTTTGTTTTGTTATTCATTTATATCATGTTTACTCTGAAACAATATTGCTCAACTACTCTTGATCGATGAATATCTGTTTATTGATTATTTTAACAATATTTTAAGTTTCTCAAATCGCTAAGTGATGCTGTCTGCAAAAGCAAGTCAATCTCCATAGATCCCCTTGTTAAAAGGCCAACATTTGAAGAGGATATGCTGTAAACATATTTACAGCATGGTACAAAAACAGGTGCATATTTTAGATTAGTTTGAAGTTAGGCCAACATGGCAATGGCTTCACTTCAGAAAGCTATGGGTGACGGATCAGCAACTATTATATACTGTATATTCAATTACATTTACTGTATGCAGAAGGACAAGAAGGCTGCTTTTCAGTAAGAAAATTAAAACCATGGTTACCTCAAGTCTCTGTAAATCAATAACCTTATCGTAGGAAAGGAGTATGATTACTGGAGAAAGAAACCATATTAAAATCGCGACCTAATCATTTATTTGATGTAAACTAGAACTGTCAATGTTAAGATGCTTGTGTTTAATATAGAAACCTTAGTCGATTAAAACATAATTAACCCAATATAATCACATCGCTAAGTTTGACCAAAGGTTGCTCCTGTACTACAAGCGTGGATGTTGAAAATGGAGGAAAGGCATTGAGCTGAATCACGCCCCAGTGTTGTGAAGTTGCACAGGCGTGGGACATATTGTACAGGGTCACCACTGTAGGAACAGATAATATTATATATCACAATATAATAGTCTCAAAGATAATATGCGCTGTGTAGGCCACACATACTGTATATATTATTATACATTATGCTAAAGCATCGACAATGTGGCTCTCCCTAACAGCCGCATTGTCGATGATTTAGCTACAGTACGTTTTGTACGGGGTGAATAAGTGAGTTTTGAGAGATTTTTTTAATTAATGCCAATTATTCAGAAATCATGTTATCACTGATCACTGTAGTGCTACATGTCCCCTATTTCCCTACATGTTCCCTGGTACTGTCCTTTTGTACTGTTTTTAAAACTTAAAATAATGTTTTATGACTTGGTAAGGTGTCCTTGGGTGCTTTGAAAAGCACCTCTTAACACACAGACATGTTTTTATGTTGGTTATGGCTCCATACCAGTCTTGGATACACAGACTGTAGGGACTCACACCCCAATGTCCTGACATTGGAAGGTTGTACCTCATACTTCCAACCTAATCATAACTACTACATTGCTATGTATTTCCTTCTTCACACAGGAATGGTCGAGATAAACTCTCCAGGGAAAGTGCACTATAATTCTGTGCCAGTGATGACCTGCACATTTATGGAGACAAATATTAAGATGGACAGTTATGGCTGGAACTTTTTTGGGAAGGATGGCAAACTCCTTCAGCTCAACGACGGCACTGTGGCAAAAGTTATTCTTGACTCTAACTCATCTGCGCTTTGTGCTCAACTCACACTTAAAAAAGTGACAGGCATCTGGTCAGGCAAGTACACAGCTGGGAGTTTCTCTCCCACACACTCCCCCACTGTCTGAAACGCCTGCATTGGACTCCTTTGTTTACTTCCTTGGCATAATGAAATCACCCTGTAACACTTGGACTTCTCTTGGCTAGCGCTCCAACACATTGTACGTGATATGCTAAGGGTCAGGACATTTCCGACACATCTCTAAGAGGTTGATCAATCACAACAGAGCCAGCCAGCTAACCAATCAGAGCAGACTGGCTCTGGTTTCAGACAGAGGGTGAAAAGACGTGCTGAAGCACAGGCAGCATGAGACAAATAAAGAGCTTTTTGAACATTAAAGGTCTCCTATCATGCAAAAGCAACGGCCCTATCAGAAACGTCGCTCTCGGAAACAATTCCTGACGTGTTTTGGACGTAAAATGGTCTTTGTTTACATTAGCAAGCATCACTAACACTCAGAGCTAACCTGTACTGGAGAGAGTATGTGTAAAAAAGCAGGATATAAAAAAGTTACTCACCCACCTTGTTTTAAACCCACAAGAGAAAAAGCGTTTGAGCTCCATACTGTTACAGAAATAATCTTTGATGTGGATTTGAACATGATATGGCATTTAACACTAGAACCGCCAACGGCCAATGTTACTTTTTTTCAATAATATATTAAAGTCTCCCAGTCCGTGACTTTTCCTGAAAGTGTGTTATGTAGCACCCTATGTTGTTAAAAATTGTCAATATGAAGTCAGATTGAAGAAATCGCCCAAAAAATTGCCATTTATACCTATTTCCGCCAAGCGGGTCATATTGACCCCACCCCTTTTCGCGCTATTGATTTCGTGTTGTCAAACAAAACATGACGTGTTCTATAGCAAGCGCCTTTTGTCTACTGCGGTTCTTATAAATTGAGATATCGATTGAGAGAGAGAAGAGAGAGAGAGGGGTCAATTTGACCCAGAGCTGTTTTATATTGTATGTCATTTTTTTCAATAATATATTAAAGTCTCCCGCTCACGGGAGACTGCTTGCGCTGTGCTCCGCAGCAAACAGCTGTTCAATGCATTCTAATGCTGGGTCAATTTGACCCCGGTGGCGGTTTTAGCTATAAAAAATCTCTGGCGGTTCTAGTGTTAATCATGGTAGCATTTAGCTGTATTTGGGTAGAATTATCCTGTTTGAGCATGCAAAAGCTCCCCGTCCTTTTAAAAAAATGTTTTCAATCTTTATTTATTTGTAAAGCTACGGACCCAGAATCAGCACTTCTCTAACAGGGCTGAAATAGAGGGGTATGACGCATGGCTAGAATGGGTGATCTGTTTGGTATTTTGAGCAAAACACATCAGAGACATGTTTTTATATATATGAGACCTATAATATATGCCTAACAATAGTATATTAGGAGATCTTTAAAGCATGGAGACATGTCACAGTGGAAGCACAAAATACCCCAAAAATCTGCATAATATGTCCTCTTCAAACATGTGGCTGAATCTACATGATAATAGTCCGAAGGGGCATGTATTGTTTGGTTCTGACTGGAAGTTATACTGGATAATTATAAATGAACCTCAAATCAATGTACAGATTGTCTGGTCATTTTCCATCACAGCATCTCAAGCCTTGAATGTGAGACAGCTAAATATACCTCTTTCCCTTCTGTTATTCTAACAAACACAATTTGCCAGAGCGTGGTCATCCTACTCCCAGGGTCCTATGATCCCCATATAAAACACAATGTGAGAACTAAGTAGACCCTCCAGAAGAAAAACGCAGGCAAAAATCCTTGATTATGCGGGCTAAAATCCTTGATTATGCGATTAAACATGCAGGGTTTTTATGTGATTTTATGCGGTGAAATTGCGAAATATGCGGAAAGTTGCGAAATATGCGAAATATGCGGGAAAAAAGAATAACAACTTTTTTTAAATATTGGGCTGTCTTATTTATTCTCTCTCACACACAACCTGCCACTAACGTTAAACCCCTTTACTATTCAATTAAACAAATTCAATGTTTATTTATTGTAAAAGCAATTGGGCTATTTTAATCTCACACACACACTTCTCCGCCTCATTCTGTTTTCATTTACTCGTTCGTTATCTGACCAGCTTCAATCTTGTAGGCTACTCACTTCGTTTCTTGTAGCCCTCGAAAGGGTTTTGGAGGTTGATCCCTCGGTGAACGTGCGTTGTTTGGCTTTCTTGTCCGCAGCAGCAGAAAGCATTTTCGAATGTTTGAATGAATCAAAGTGGGTCGTCACCGTCGATTTTCTCTTATGCTCCAACACACAGTTGCGCGGGGTGCAGAATAGTTTCCCCCCACTTTTTGTCCGGTCTTTAGTAGAAATGTTCGTCGGTAAATTAGATGGATTAGATTTTTTCATCTTGGTGTTTTCTCTATCGTGTGAGCTCCACACATTCACTCTATACAGTGTTGTTTACATTCTGTGATGCGCGAGCTGATGACGTCACGTCAAGACGAGTTCACTTTTTTTTCCTCTCAACTTTGTGTGGAAAAATGCGTGGATTATGCGGCCTTTTGATAAATATGCGGCCTTTTAAAAATCTGCGCCATTTTGCTGATTATGCGGTAAATTCTGCGATCGCAGAATCGCGTTTTTCTGGAGGGTCTAACTAAGGATCCAATGTTCTTCAGCTCTTTATAGTACATTAAGGGAAGCTGAAAAAGACAACCCAGTTCTGTGATTAATTCATATGACATGGGCTATTGTGACAAATTGCCAAAGGGGGTTTTCTGTCCCCAGGCACTGCTGTAGGGCTCTTAATATAATAGTCCTATACTTAAGTGAACGTATCAAATGGTTAGGCTCCTTGAAGCACATTATTATATACATGTACAGTATATGCAAAATCTGGTTTCGGGCTCTCATTCCATTTCAAATGTAATGTAAATGTAAGTTGTTTGCCGTTTAGAAAAGGGAAAATTTCCCCTTGGCTGTGGCTCAGGAGGTAGTGCTGTTGTCAACCAATGAAAAGTTCAATAGTTTGATCCCCAGCCCCTGCAGTCAAACTGTCGTGTGTCCTTGGGCAAGATAACTAACCCCAAAACTAGCTAACCATATTTAGTGTAAATGTAGCCCCACCTTGAGCCACTACAGTAAAGAGCTATACTTACAGATTACTGCATTAGTGCTCACAATATAATGTTGTCATACATAATAGTATCAGTATCAGAGGACAGTTCTCTGAAGAGATACTACTTCTACTATTAATACTTTTCATTGGCCCTCCTGTCATGTTAGTTCCCCCCCCCCCCTTACTTTGGTGTTCCCGATCAAATTTGACCTCCACATTGTTTTAATTGCTCTTAAATTAACACTAACACCTTTAATCATCACAACATTTTTATTAAATACCCTTTTAAGCTGTAAATAATGTCTCAGAATACTGGTTTACCTGAATAACTGCAAGAAGAGACACTGAATATGTATTCCAAAATGTATATTTTGTTGATTTGTGGGTGTGTACTATCTGATGAATGTACGTAATCTAGGGTTACCCATTGATTTCCTATGGTGGTCATTATTGACCAGGAACATCATAAGTGAAACAAAGTTGACTAAACCACATATTAATTAAATCATCATAAGGCCATGAGGCAATCAAATGTAAAGCACAATATTTATGATTGATGAGTGTAGTAAATCGGTCAGATTTGACCCAAACACGACAGCATGGTTGAGTTGTTTATTTTCAGTCTGCTGTTGACTTGTTCCCTGCAGGTAGATACGAGTGTGAATTCAAGAAAGGGTCGGTCCGGCACGCAGCCAGCACAGAACTGAGTGTTGCACTCCTGCCTGACGTGGTCATCCTGAAGATGAATCCTCTGACGGTGGACTGTTCGGCAGTTGCAAACGCTAAGGAGGTGACGGTCAATGTCACTGCCACCATCCCAGTCAGCACAGAGAACTTTGAAGTTTCATGGAACTACAAGGGAGTAAAGAAACCACTTGTCAACAAATGTAAGGCAAACCTTCAGTATCTCTCCAAACTAGCTGTCCTATTTTCCTCTGGTTTGTTCTAGCATTACACACTAATGTAATTGATTACATCTACACAATTAACATTCACAATAGTTCTGAAAAATAATTGTATTTCCACAAACTACAAACTTAACCCTGAAACTAATATTACTCTTTATTTTACAGCTGGTGGAGGAAACCCTGTTTATGAGTTTGATGCAATTATCAGTTGCGAGAAATCAATAAAGACAGATACTATCAATGTCACTTTTAAGAACTCAATGAAACAAGAAAAAATTGCAACAGTGGATGTTCCAGTAATTTATGGTAACTGATCATATTGAATCTGTTATGTGAGACCTAATTTATGGTATAATATGTATGTTCGTAATGTATTATTTTGTTTATATTTACATGTATTTGCAATGTCTCTTACTTTAACTAATGATGTCCTATATTTTTCTTCTAGTGGGTGCAAAGTTTTGCAAGGAAGAGACAGATAGTGTGCTTTGGCCAAAAACCCCAGCTGGAAAGACAATGATTAGTGATGAATGTGCAAAGGGCAGGGTGGGCTATAAGTCCCGCACTTGCAGAGGCACTCTATGGGGCGATGTGTTCTCCAACTGCGTTAACGCAGAGCTGAACAAAGTTCTAGATGCTGCAGACGTGAGTGTGGCTTTACAGCTGGAACCCTAAAAGTTATATCCAATGTTTTTCTGTCAAAAATTACTTATACTCGGGGGAAGTTTTCGAGTAAGTTGATATTGGCTTTTATACATGTTTGGAACACAAATTTGACGAGACAAAGGTATTTTCGTCTTCCAAAAACATTGTTTTATAATGTTCTGCCTCCTTACAAAATCATAACATTTTACATAAATTGCATGGCTTCATCAAAATCATTTTGAATGCCACTAATACAAATGCCATCCACATTTGGAGAACGTTTTTAAACTTGAGGAATAGCGTCTTTTTTAACATAAGGTACCATGCATAATTGTAACGACTGAATGAACACCAGTAGAGGACTCAATAGCACGACACAGGGACAGAGGCTTAGGTTGCAAAAACGTTTTTATAGATTAAATGCAGAGGTTCGGTACACGGGAGATCAGTCAGTAAGGCAACCAAAACAGACGAGGATTAGGCAGGAACAGAGTCAGGACATGAAGCTGGGTCAGGTAAACGTGGAATAGATAGGCTACTAGGAATAAACACTGCTGGAACGCTAGGATGAACTAAGATGAACTGGCCGCAGACTCAGGCGCTGTTTACACGGGAACGAAACGGGTTGTATCTGCTTTTCTCTTTCGTATAGCCCGTTCGTCCACACGAGGCCGTAACGGAACCGCGGAAACGGACCCGTCAAACGATAACGGGTCCCAAGGTGGATAGATCTGCGGACGGAACGCTCTGGGGGGTAAAACGGCTCAGTGTGTATGCCCTATACGCCATGGCCCCGCCTCTCCTGCTCTCCCCCGTGTCACCCGCGTCATTGCTAATGTGTTTCGCCAACAACAACTGTATATTATTATATAGAGACGTTATTAATTTGTTTTAAAGCTCAATAAATAACAAAAAATACCTCTGACCGGCACTTTTCCAATTTTGTCCGGAAGATTGAAACTTTAACGGACATGTTGACCGACGAAAAACAATTCTAACAGAAACTCTGCCGCACGGTTCCCTCGTCCCTTGGTGGGTGAACAGAAGACTTTTTTGATGTCGAATTCGGTTCATTTTAGTTTCCGTTCCCATGTAAATGGGGCCTAAATAGAAAGGGGGAGGGATGATAATCGGGCACAGGTGAGGCTAATTAGGGATAGGAAGCAGGTGGAGTTCAATCAAGGGCAGGAAATGCTGACACTGAAATGAGAGAAACAAAATAGAAACAGGAATAATAACAAAAACATCAACATGCTAGCTAGGACCTTACAAAAATTGTTTTAAAAGTATGACAAGAAGTGACTGACTGCTTCAGAGATTACTGCAATGGAGGCCAATTTTTTACATGTAGGAATCTGAGATAAATTCATGTTTCTAGCTTGCTCATTCAAAAAAAATGTAATGATGCTAGCTCTAAATATCCTCTAACTCCTTTCACTCAACGAGTACATTTATATAATGTTGAAACCAATATGTTTAAAATGTTTTGTGCTTTGCAACAATGTCATTGTTTTTGGGATTTAATTTGTGTTTACATCGTTTCATTGAGATCCTTGTTTAATTTTGTTTCTAGACATTTGCGAAGGGACTAGGGGCCACCCAGAAGATGGCCTTGGATATTTTTTCAAGACTTTTTAAAAGCTCTACATCCGACCCTAATTCCAATGACTCTACAGCCGACATTAGCGCTTCCATCAATGTTCTAAGTTTGATGTCGAAGGCATCAGAGTTCATTGTCTTGGAAGACAGTGTCCTTCCTGTAAGCCCCCGTTGATAATTATTACTTACTGAAATACATGTGGATTTTTAAGCCTATCATTTTTTCACTGAAATAATGTGAGGTGAACAAATCATATCACAGTAAAGTGGGGATTGGATTTCGATCAGCTTTATTAATCGCTGACACTAGTCCATAGAATTATGAGTAGATCAGAAGCCATAGAAAGTTTTTAACTGCTTTATTTAAGCTTATACTGATAAGTTATATATAAGTTATACTGATCAATTAGTTACAATGTGAACGCCGAACATCCCAAGATAAAATGTCAATTTTTTAATCTTCTGTTTCAGAATTTTGTTCATGCTGCAAGCAATATGTTGAACAACACCTGGTCTGGTGTCAACACATCTATTGTTCAGGATATGTCATCAAAATATCTTCAGTCTGTGGAACATCTGGTGAGGAATATTAAGGTCAACCAAAGCAATGGAGTGAACAGTACAAATCTAGAGCTCAGATTCTGTTCAGATGACTGCAATATGACTGTGTTTGACATTGACGTTAATATGAACAAGACCAACGGAACAGTGAAAGCTGTTGCTGTGAAAAATCTAATGCGTAGATTAGAAAACAACATCCACGATTCGAAGCCTGACAGCATCTTAGTATCGGTCACAATGGAGAGGAATAGTTCATCCCCAGAAATTAGACTGGCGTTCCCCCAGGAGAATCTGAGTCGCAAAAAACGTATGTGTGTTTTCTGGCACACCTGTGAGACGAAATGGTCAGAAGAAGGATGCAGTGTGGAAACTATGCAGGGCAATAGCACAGTTTGCGAATGCAACCACCTGACTTCATTCGCTGTCATGATGTCCAAGAGTGATGTATCTACACCGGTCCTGGATATGATTACAAATGTCGGCCTGGGTGTGTCCGTCTGCTCCCTGCTGATCTTCCTCATCGTTGAGTATCTAGTGTGGTCGGCTGTGGTCAAATCCAACCTTTCACATTTCCGTCACACAGCTATAGTGAACATTGCTGTGTTCCTCTTGCTCGGTAACTGTAGTTTCTTGGCTTCCAGCTTTCCCGAGAGTCTCAGTGACAACTGGTGCCTAGTTTTGACAATATGCAAGCACCTGTTTTATTTGGCCATGTTCAACTGGATGATGTGCATGAGTGTCATGCTTGTCCACCAGCTCGTCTTCGTCTTCACCCCCCTGAGGAAAAGAGTCTTCATGTTCTTCTCCGGCATCGTTGGCTATGTTTTCCCAATCTTCATAGTGGGATCAAGCTATACGTATTGCAAATACACCGAAAAGCCCTACTATGAAAAGAAAACATGCTGGCTAGTTTTTGATAGAGTCTTGGAGGGTTCCCTTCATGCTTTCCTCCTTCCTGTGGGAACTGTTATTTTGACAAATCTGTTTTCCATGGTGGTCGTCATTCTTACTCTAGTGAAATCCAATGTCCCTGAGGGCGGCAAGGCAGACGACAAGGAGACAGCCAAAAGCATCATCAAAGTGGTGGTCTTTCTAACGCCTGTCTTTGGACTAACATGGATTATTGGCTTTGCTCAGCTCATGTTGAAGGAAAACAGTCCCCTGCATAGTATAGCCATTTACAGTTTTACCATCCTCAACTCCTTCCAGGTAATTTGAAAGCATTGCACACACAAAATAAACTGTTGAAATTTGTGAGGCATCAATCCAACTTTTTTCCAATAGGTCCAAACAGGTAACAATACCAATTCCCAACCTGATACTAGTGTACCCTTTTTCCTAAATGTTACCTCTTTTAATCTGTACACATTTATTGGGAAGTCTAAAGTTTTGAGATTTTCCACTGGAAGTTAAAAAATAAGTTGCATAAAGCCTATTTTCTTCTTGAGGGAGATGTGTCAAATCTGATTAAAATTAATTATTTTTCACCTACTCTTCAACTTCAAGTCACATTAGCCTCTCATAATACGCACAAAATGTGCTATTCAATACCGCAATATTATTTCAACAAGAATGTCTGCCAAAACGTCACACGTTTTAAATTCACTACATTTGTTTTCTTGCAGGGCCTATTCATTTTGATTACAGGTGTTTTTGCAGAGCAGAAGGTATGATTGCTAGCTTGTCTCTCATTCCCTTTCAGCGTCAATATATAAATAGATTTTTTTGAATCTCCCTTATGTCTTGTGGTTGTAGTAGAACATTCTTCCTGGGCCATAGGAAGCCTGGGTTTGATTAATGGGGCCCAAATGTTGCCAATAATTATGTTGTTCGGTATTTATTTTAAAGCTATTTGTTTTATAACCTAACAGGTTCGAGAAGAAATGATAAAGCTCATAATGGTAAGTCAACCAATGAAGTATCCAGAATGACAACCTAAAGTAATCTTGACATTCATCATAACCGTTTTTTTTCTACCTGCAGGCAAAGTCAAAAGGAAAAAGTGAGAGCATGAAGAATTTGACCTCAACCACCTACGCAAGAGACAAATGAGGACCGAGGTCAGTGCTAGATCACGTGATTAGTTGTTGCATTTTAACCTCTGTCCATGCATTTGCTACATCTTCATTGACACACATTCAAAAAGCATTACATTTGAACTAAATTTTCATTAAAAATACTTACCTTCTGCACTTATCAAAGCAGTAAATAAGTTAACTCAAACCAAAAGACCGCTCTTTAAAGTCATAAATCAAAGACTTACTTCTTTGATCTGATGATGACCTGTTAAGCCCTGAGCCTGTTTTTCAGGTCTCAGGCTCGATATGACCATATCTTTCCTTCTAAAAAGGTTAAATTAATAGTCTTTTTTTCTCAAAGCAAGGTTACATCTGTGAGTTGGATGTAGAAGTGTCAGAATCAATATATAGATATAAAAAAAATATATTACTTATAGTGAAAACCACCCTTGAATGATGGGATGGTAGACTAAAAGCTTTAGGAATCCAAACTGTAACATATAAGTACCCTGTGTCAAGATTGATGCAAAACAAGTGAAATGTTACATTTTTAGAGAGATTTAGCAACAAAAAAACACTTCTGGGGTCATTTGGGTGGATTTGACCTACAGTATCTCTGGCCCCCCTTGGCCGATTTTGATGATTGACACCTCTTTTTAACCGTCAGAGCCAATGGAATCGAGGGGAACTCCCACATACACACACACGTTACCAAATAAGGAGTGAGAGTGACGCGTAGCCAAAACCGGAAGCTGCGATAACTCTGGTGGCATTAGCAGCTAACTTTTATTCTCCGATTTTTACATAAAAATGGAATTATGGATTATAAATATTTTTTTCAAAGTGACAGACATTGGATTAACCTATGGATTAACCCTCAGCAGCGTTTTTATCGTTTTAATGCCATTGAACACGACTTTTTAGACCCTCCAGAAAAACGCGGGCAAAAATCCTTGATTATGCAGGCTAAATTCTTTGATTATGCGGGCTAAAATCCTTGATTATGCGGGCTAAAATCCTTGATTATGCGATTAAACATGCGGGGATTTTATGTGATTTTATGCGGTGAAATTGCGGGAAGTTGCGAAATATGCGGAAAGTTGCGAAATATGCTAAATATGCGGGGAAAAAGAATAACAATTTTTTTTAATATTGGGCTGTCTTATTTATTCTCTCTCACACACAACCTGCCACTAACGTTAAACCCCTTTACTATTCAATTTAACACATTCAATGTTTATTTATTGTAAAAGCAATTGGGCTATTTTAATCTCTCACACACACACACACACACCCTGATCGCTCAGTTTCATGGGGGCTTAACAGGTCTGATCACTCACGTTATTATAAATAGTTCATCCTTGGGATATATGGCTGCTGCCTTATAGAATAGAATATTAAAACCTGTGGTTGGATGTTTATCTGTTTTTACTTCAATCAAATAACCAAATGTACTCTATCGGCTTTAGTTTGGCACATTTTGAATGTGAAAATCTATGAATACTCTTAACACTTGTCCATATCTACATTTCAGATTGCAGACTCGGAAACAGCAACTCTTGGATGCAGCTCCTCCGATACTGCTTTGTGTATAGTTAGATAGTTACAGAACTATAGAGTAATGTTCAAAAACTAGGTTTATTTTATTTAATTTGATAGCACTGAATATTATTATTATTTTTAGCTCTTACACGTATGGTTATCATCCATGAAATCATATTCTGCTCCAGGAAAGAATTTAAGATAAGAATATAGCTAATGCATACATTTTGATGCCATTTTATATTTTTAGGGTAAAGTTGATACAGACTATTTCCATTCGTTTTTATGTGCCAAAGAAGTTAAATACATTACACTCTATAGCTTTAAGGGGAAGCTTGTGTATCTTGATGTTCTGCATTCTGTACATGGAGTTTGAGCTGACTGTATATGGGATATCGTTTGTTTTTTTAGGAGCCCTATGATTATTAGGGGTTTTCCCTTTCCTGTAGTGTGTTATATAGGCTTTAGCGCATGTAAATGGTCTAAAATCCCTGTGCTCCCTCCCGACATACATCCCCTCTGCCTGAAACGCCATTGGACTCCTTTGTTTAACTCTTTAACATAGTGAGTAACAATCACTCTTCCATTGGCTAGCACTCCAACACATGGTACGTGATAGGCTAAGGGGCGGCTCAAAGCGTTTCACCCATCACAGCAGAGCCGGCCAGCTAACCAATCAGAACAGACTGGGCTCTGGTTTCAGACAGAGGGTGAACAGTAGAGGCACAACTTATACATATGAACCTGGCAATGAGCATGATAGGGCCCCTTTAACAAGTTTGGCATGGTTTGATAATTTTGCTTGAATCTATATATGTACATTACTTGATTTAAACTATAACCTGTGTGTCTAACCAGTGCATGTATCCAAAAATATGTATTGAAATAAAGACAAGTAATACAATGTATTTTATTGTTATCATTACCCAATGAAGTTTAAATCCAAGCTTTGCATTTTCCATGACAAATGTAATTTGCGGACAAGCGGACTGCATGTGATTATTTTTATCATACCAAACAAAGTTAATGGATAAGTACGGGAGATTTCAAGGCTCATTCTAAGATATACAAAAATTAATTTAGAAGCGTACGCAAAATATGATTCAGGAAGTTAATAATTAGCTTATCAGATTTTACAAACACTTCTCACTTCAGCCTTGTCACCAGCTTGCTGTGATTTCACTGCTGGGCGAATGCAGAGGATATATTACCCCCCTGGAAGATGTGTCACTGAGCTCTCCTGATGACGGTGAAGATGGCCAGTGTCAACACAACGGTCCCTGCTGCGCCACCAATCAGAGCGCCCAGAATGCCTCTGTCTATGTTTGTTTTCTCACACCTCTTACCAGTGTAGTAGGTGGTCTGGCTAGATGCACACCTGGAGAAAAGTGCACATTAAATGATTTTGTGATGCACAATAACTGCATTTTTCTGATGGCTGTGTCATCTGGCTTGCAAGAGTTAGATAGGCAGCGTCAAATGAGATAACTAGAGGTAAAATGTACAAAAATGATCATCTTAAAAAGGTCTCCTATTATGCTATTTTTAGGCATATATTATAGGTCTCAGATATATACAAATACATGTCTATGAAGTGTTTTGCTCAAAAACAAAAACAAATATCATATCCCTCTATTTTAGCCCTGTTAGAGAAGTGCTGATTCTGGGTCTAAAGGTTTAAAAAAAAAAAAAAAAAAAGGGAGGGGAGTGGAGCTTATGCTGAGTATCTGATCAGGGGCATTCTACCCAGATACAGCTAAAAGCTGCCGTGATTAAACGCCATATCATGTTCCAAACCATATTAAGGACTATTTCAGTATGGAGCTCAAATGCTTTTTATCTTGCGGGTTTACAACAAGGTGAGGTGAGCTTGCTAATGTAAACAAAGACCATATTACTTCCAAAACATGTCGGGCATTGTTTCTAATAGCGACATATCTGATAGGGTGTAAAGCCAGCCCACATTTCCGATATTACGTCATATCGGCAGCAAATCTGGATCAGCTCAGTTGTACTCCCGTTTTTAGAGATTTGGGTAAGGACGAAAAGAGAGAGGGTTTTGTTTTCTGACACCTTGTGAGTCTCCTGATACAACGGGGGGACATTTTTATGTATAAAAAGACATCAAAACATGCATTTTGCATGATAGGAGACCTTTAAGTAATGCAAATAGGCACATGCTGTAAATCCAAACAAACACACACCTGCATGAGGCTTCCCCTTTACTCTCCACACACATGCCTCCGTTTATGCAGTGGTTGGGGCCACACGGGTTGGCAGCGCGTGCTTCTCTGTGTTTCGGGGTCTCCGGTTTCATTTTCAGCTCGCTGACTGGCTTCTCCTCTGGAATTTCGTTCCTTGGTGCGGCCGGTTTGACAGGCACCTCAGTCTTGATCAGGTGGGTCAAATCTAATGAAACAAGTTGGATTTAATGACAATGTCAAAAGAATCTTGGAAGTTGAAGAAGAAATTATAAAAATATGTGATAACTGGCAGAATCTTTGTTGGTCCAGTATGGAGCTGATATTTCAGATTCTCACCGTTGAAGTCAGCCGTAATGATGAGGTCATCGTTTTTGAGGAAGCTCCTCCTCTGCAGATGCTGGATGGAAATAAACGTGCTCCAGCCAAATTCTTGACCTGAAGTAGCTGTTGGTTTGTTCCAGCGGGGATCAGTATCTAAGAGTCAAGAAAAACAGTGTTATGGATTGATTTCTAAAGCAGACATATTAAAAAGCCAAACTTTTTGTAAATAATTCAGCTACAATAACCCTTCCATTGATAGAAACCCCTCTTTTTTCTTAATGCCAGTGACCTATGCGTACCTGTGGTGAAGCTTCTTGTAGAAGACATCCTCAGTCTTACATCAGGGTCCTGGTCCATAGCAACGATGGTCGCCTGTCTGTTTTTGGCTGGCCACTCCATCACTGCATCATTTTCCCCGCTGCACAGGAAGAAGGTCATGCCAACATAGTCTGGATAGGCACTGTCTTTTCCACTGGGGTAAACATTGATGCCGAATGAGTAGCCCTCCGAGTTGTAGAAGCAATTGCTTTTCACCGGGGTGCCAAGAGGGGTGGTGGCGAGAACGTTGGAGAACTTATGCATCTGCCAGACAGCACTGGGGCAAATGGACTCAGTAAGAGTGATGTCATCGATCAAGATGGCCCCCGAGGAGACTGATGATCCTTTAATGCCCTGGAAGAAATAACGGAACTTCCCTGTTACCTTCAGATTCACGTGGGCTATTTTCCAGGCAGCATCTCCATCACCTGAAAGACAAAAAGCAGGGAATTCATTAGGATTTATTTTTACACGTATAAAAAGCCTTACCAGAGTTGGGTGTAACGCGTTACAAAGTTTTTGTCGGTAACGGAGTAGTGTAACACTACAGTTACTAACATTGCCCCGACACGCGTTACTTTGTTACTTTTATAAAATCAGTCATAATCACACTGACATAATCATAATCACGGTTTCCGCCGCAGGTTTATATGTACGTAATCTGCGCGACTTCGCGTCCACATCTCCACGTGCAGTGCTGCATAAACATGGCTGAGTCAGCGATAACTTTCGAGGGGTGGAAGTATGCCCATTATTTTGAGTTTGTCCGAAGAATAGACAGGAATGTGACGGTGAGGTGCAAACTGTGTCCAGGCCAGAAGCTGTTATCCACTGCTGTAAACACCACGTCAAGCCTCAACAAACACCTGCAAAGAACACATGCTAAGGTGAAGCTAACGTAGTCTGTTCTTCTTCTCTGTCTTCCGGTTGTTGCCTGTTTTGAATGACGAATACACACTACCGCCGCCTGCTGGTAAGGAGAGTTATTGCCACTCACGCATGCGCAGTTTGTACGTGCTCGGCGAGTAAAGTAACGAGTAAAGTAACGAGTTACTTTATGTAGAGAGTAACGAAGTAGTGTAATATATTACTTTTTTTTAAAGTAATATGTAATATGTAATATATTACATTTTTTTTGTAACGACCCCATCTCTGTCCATAACTTAGTAACAGAGATGGTCAAACTAAAGTGGTAGAGACATGGCAGAATTCCTACAATGAAGCGGGACATTGAACTGTTCACCCGTGAGAGGGCAATCAAGAAAAGAGAGCGAGCGGCCCCGTTGAGGAAGTTTACAGATGAAAAGACTCAGCCATGTTTATGAAGCACTGCACGTGGAGATGTGGACGCACAAATCGCGTACGTAGGGCTACATGTATACAAACCTGCGGCGGAAACCCCTCTTGTCTGTCAGTGAGTGTGATTATTTTATAAAAGTAACGAAGTAACGCGTGTCGGGGCTATGTTAGTAACTGTAGTGTGATTGCTGAATTATAAAACGCGTTACACTACTCCGTTACCAACAAAAGTAATATTATTACAGTAACGCGTTACTTTGTAAATGATGAATGATGGATGTCTGGACATTTGAAAGGAAGTTTGCCAGGGATGGATCAGACATGCTAAAACATTATGTCCCAGGTGTGTTGTTGGAGGCCCCAAATGGAAAACCTCCCCATTGATATCAGGACAGCTAAAAGTTTTCCATCCAGACTGAAAACTTTGAAGACTCAGGGTCTGAGGGACAGCAGTGCACCACAATGGGAAACCATTTCTAGGGGCATTCTAGGGGCATTGTCATGTTCAGAGATGGGGTTGTTACTCAAAAAAAGTAATATATTACATATTACTTTTTAAAAAAAAGTAATATATTACTTTACTTCGTTACTCTATACATAAAGTAACTCATTACTTTACTCGTTACTTTACTCGCAGGGCCGCCCTTCCCTACAGGCAGATCACGCAGACTGAGGAGAGTGCTTCATTTTGCAGAGGGAGCCTCATCTGAAGCGCAAATGCGGTGCACCTACAGTGTCGTTACTTTACTCTACATCCTCACTCTGGATTTGGATATCCTCCTTAGCTATTAGCTTCGCGTTAGCATGTTGTCTTTGCAGGTGCTTGTTGATGTTTGATGTGGTGTTTACAGCAGTGGATAAAAGCTTCTGGCCTGGACACAGTTTGCACCTCACCGTCGCATTCCTGTCCTTTCTTCGGACGAACTCAAAATAATGGGCATACCTCCACCCCTCGAAGGTTATCACTGTTGACTCAGCCATGTTTATGCATTGCATGTGGACGCGCAAGTCGCGCAAATGTTACGTAAATATAAACCTGCGGCGGAAATCCCTCTTGTCTGTCAAAGGGAGAATCTAGAAATTCTGTATGTTAGTAGGTAACTGTAGTGTGATTACTGATTTTATAAAAGTAACAAAGTAACGTGGCAATGTTAGTCACTGTAGTGTGATTACTGAATTATAAAACGCGTTACATTACTCCGTTACCGACAAAAGTAATATTATTACAGTTATTATTACACCCACCCATATGATGTTCCCGAGGACATAGGAAGTGAACGGGTAACCCTAGATTATGTTCATCTATCAGATACTTAACACACACAAATACATTTTCAGTGTCTATTCTTTGAATGTATTCATGTAAACCAGTATTCAAAAGGGTGTTGAATAAAATGTGGTGATGATTAATGGTTTTTGTGTTCATGTAAGAGCAGTAAGGGGGGAGAAACGGGTTAATGTGGACCTCTTGCACCTACGTATCTTAGATAAACTGAAGAAGTGGGGGTGAGGTGAGGTGAGGAAGACTCCCTGATATAGTGGATACACCTCGGATGAAGAAGATATGTGAGAGGATTCAGGTCTCGTGGTGCGAAGTGGAGAGCAACAACCACAGCAGGATGATGGATCAGAGCCTACAACTGACAGAGCAGGCCAGGTGCACCATGGGATACGTGATAGATGGAAAGAGGGATGAAGGAAAGGAGAAAGAGAGGGATGAACGGAAGGAGGAAGAGCGTAAAGAAAGAGAGGATAGAGAGACTTAGCATGGGAGACTAAGACGAAAACACGTTTTAAGAAAAGGAGAGAAGAAGGAAAGAAAGGAGGTGAGTGAAGGAGATATAAAAGGATGGAGGAAAGGAGGAAGAAGGCAACAGAAGGTGAGGAAAAAGACACCCGAAATATTGCCCCGTTAAGACAGTTACAGGAATTTTGATTCAAAACAAGTCAGTTTGAAATATGAAAAAGTTAGATGGAGGTAAGGTTGTGAGAAAACGCATATTAGCATATAAGCTAGTTAGCATATAAACTAGTTAGCTCCAGTTTTTTAAATATTCCAGGTATTTTTTTGTACTTAATCTGACACAGGAAGGCCATTTCCAAGGCAAGAAAACATTTATTTCCAGTGCCCAATCATTCCTCTATCAGTCTAGCAACAAATACCAAATCACTCGCTGCCTGAAACTACCTTCGAAAAAAAGAATAACAGTCAGTTTTAAGGATTAAAAAGTTAAAAAGAGTAAAAAGACGGAGAAAAGGTTGATATCGCACATTAGCTAGTTAGCATATTAGCTCGTTAGCATATTAGCTCGTTAGCATATTAGCTCGTTAGCTCCAGCTGATTAGATCCTCCAGGTTTTATTTGAGCTGCTAAAAATCAATAATCTGTATTAAAAATCTGTAGAGAAAGTAACATGTGCCACTGGAATTATGAATAAAAGAAAATTAATACATGGCTTTTGCTAAAAATAAAATGATTATATTGCCAACACAATCTCCCCATCCCTCTCTTCTGTGAAACACACAGACCACCCCGTCTCCTTTCATTCACGGCGATGAAAATTCAAATTCAAATCTGCTTTATTGGCGTGACAGTGGCGGGGGGTTGTCTCGTGTTAGAAGACGGGCTAAGACAATAAGCCAATCTGTATGCTC
>NW_011334887.1:25826-29635 GCF_000735185.1 Notothenia coriiceps
TGTGTGTGTGTGTGTGTGTGTGTGTGTGTGTGTGTGTGTGTGTGTGTGTGTGTGTGTGTGTGTGTGTGTGTGTGTGTGTGTGTGTGTGTCCTCATTAAAAGTAAGTGGAGCCAGTGAAGCTTTAAGAAAAGAGAAAGACAGGAGAGCAGGGGTTGCATGTAGCAGAGATGTGAGAGGTTGTTTAGCTTCAGGGCAGAGGGAGTCAACACTTGCCGCCGGACTTGTGAAGACTTTAGACTGTATCATTCATAATCCTGGGATTTATGCACTTCCTCCAAACCCTTACATCTCTGCCTCTGTGGGGTTTTTTGTCGACGTAAAATCAGTCTTAAGGCCTTCTAGAGGCTATTTGTCCTCAAACCTAAAACTAAAAACGAACGCCAGGTGGCAAATCGAAAGCAGGAAGTCCATTTTCCACACAATCATTTAATTTGTGTGTTTATTTTCTTAGGTTTAATGATCAAAAACTAATATACTCATTTGTCACCGGCCTGAAACTGCCCCTTCGAAATAAAAGCGTAAACAACTGCTCTAATGACTTTAAAAAAATCCACTAAATAATTATCAAAAATCATATACAAAAACAGCAAGAATAATTGTTCAACTATTGAATAACAATTGCTCTAAATCAGGGGTGTCAAACTCAAATACACAGTGGGCCAAAATAAAAAAATTGATACTAGTCGAGGGCCGGACTGGTTCAATGTTTATTGCAGAACTTATTGAAATTAAACCTGGAACTAACAAAGCTTAAATGATTGCCGATAAAAACAACATTAAACATGAAATAATCAGTTGCATTCATTTCTTATGGCTCTATCTGCAGCTTTTCCAGAGTCATTTCTTATGATTACATTTTCCCACAGGCCAACAACAGCTTCAACAAAACTATTTCCCTCAAAGAGAAAACCAAACATGCCCTGTTGTCGTGAGAGAGAAAGTGCAGAAGGAAACATCCATTAAACTCAGTGTGCTGCTCTGTGATGCTAGTTCAGATACTTGGCATCTCATCTTGGGTGCAAGTTCATCAATGTTTGGGGTCAGGCTCTGAGCTGAGGAGACCCTCAGGATGGAGTGAAGGTGTGTGTGCAATATACCGGCGGGCCAGATCTAATAGTAATTAAAAATTATCCTGCGGGCCGAAATTAAATCCACCAAGGGCCTGATTTGGCCCCCGGGCCTTGACTTTGACACATGTGCTCTAAATTCAAGTTAAATCAAGCAGTATATACAATAGTGGTTTTCATTGTTATTGATGGAGTATGCCTAAGCACATGGAGCCACATCTTAAATCTCATTGATATCACTCTCACTTCCCTATGGCTTTAAGAGAGTTGTAATAAGTTAGAAGAAATGCAAAATGTTTCTGGCATTACCATGATACAGTAAGCCTACAAATATATAATTATTGCAATACTTTCATCAGTGGGCAGTAGACTCAGTCACCATTGTTTTAGCTAAACATATGGGCGTTAAAGACATTTCCTGTATTCAAATTCAAATCTTCTAGATGACTGTTATAAAGTACAGCTTCCCCACATGTTTACAATACAAGTACTACACCATACATACAAATACATCACAATAGTGGTATAGTCATCATAATGAAAGTAACAACCAATGGGTGGAAACAAATCTTAAAAGCTAAATTAAAGAAGGTGTAAGGATGTGTGTAAAAATAGAAACAGCAGCGTGTTGTTGTGCTGGTTTTCCTTCAGGCGGTGACATGAGCTGACACATTCTTCTGCTTCTCTGTCAGTTTTGTTTCCCCAAGTAAATATTGTAAGTGTGTCAGGTTATTTGTATTCGAGTGCGATGTTGTTCTTAAAAAAAGAGTAACTTTTGAGTAGGCTTTTTTACATGCTGAGGAAAGTGTTGCTCTTGTGTTTTATTTAATAATAATTTAATAATTTAATTGTTGATTTAATTGTGTGCTGAGAGAATGTACTATTACTGAGTACCTGGGACTATAATATTTAGCAATCGGACCATTTTCAGTCAATTAGGAACATGTCTTTCCTTTATGCTCTCCTGCCTTTACATGAGCAGATACTAGAGGTGGGACCAAGTCATTGTTTTGAAAGTCCGAGTCAAGTCAAATCCTGAGTGCCAAAAAAAAAACCTGCTCTGAAGGTTATTTTCATTTTACAAATCCTGCACTCAGCTTTGCTTTCTCCAATATCATTGAAATGCAGCCAAATGCTGCTTATTTTTTCGGTTTTCGCAAATTTCTTGACTTTTTCCGACGCGCTTGCATTTAAATCCGGCTCCCATCGCTCTGTGCAGCTGGCCTGTACCACTACACTTGCTGTGCCCCCCACCATTCTTTCACATAATGGTATGATCCTAGTGTGTCCTCGCATATGATTGGCCGCATGGTGGCCCAGCTAAATAAAGTCCCGCCCCTGCCTGCAAGGATTCTCACTAAGAGTAGAAGCGGCTGGAGATTCTGCTCTCCCCGACGGGAGTCTGCGCTTCTAGCGGCATCTCGTGACCGGCGTGCTGGAGACCCCTGAATTAAATTATCAAGTCAGAAGGCTCAAGTTTAAGTCAAGTCCCAAGTCATTGGTGTTGAAGTCCAAATCGAGTCGCAAGTGTTTTGTGATTTTGTCAAGTCGAGTCTCAAGTCATCAAATTGATGACTTGAGACTGACTCGAATCCAAGTCATGTGACTCGAGTCCACACCTCTGGTATACTGTATGTATACATATGTCATGCACTGCTTCGTAACGCACAGTTTGTGTAGACACTCCAGAAGTAGGTTTTGTACAGGGACTTCCTGTTGTGCATGCGTACATGCTGTATGTAAGTGGGCATGTGGGTAACTGTGATGTTCTTGTCCGCAGCCATGTATTTATTGTATTTATTGCATTTATTTATTTATTTATTTATATCTCTTCTCTCTATTTTTATCTTCCAAGGTCTTGAGGTGTACGTGAGAGGATGTGTTGAGAACAATTTGTAACGTTGCTTTATTTACTACATGTAGACACTGTATGTCGCATAAGAGGGATTTTTGTTGGGCGTGCTTTTATCTTGCTTTATCTAGGGTTAGGGTTAGGCATGTGTTGTTTATGGTTAAGTCTCCAGGAAATGCATGTAAGTCAATGTAATGTCCCGTGGTGTGTGTGTGTGTGTGTGTGTGTGTGTGTGTGTGTGTGTGTGTGTGTGTGTGTGTGTGTGTGTGTGTGTGTGTGTGTGTGTGTGTGTGTGTGTCATATATCTCTGTCTATACCTGTGTACTCTCATGTTCCGATTAACCCAGCTTCCCCAAATTTCTTTCTTTTTGGTGTCTATATACGCCGGGATCCGGAGTCATGGATGATCCTGCGGTCTTGTGTCATGGATTGCGAGTCCTGGATCTTGAGTCGTGGCTGTGGTCCTGGATCATAAGTCCTGGATGGATATACTCGTGGATTCATCTTCCTATTATACACACATGCATTTCCAAACATTTGGACTACCTATGTTGCAAATGTATTATCTTTTCAATTTACACACGGCATCTATTGCACGTCTGTCCGTCCTGGGAGAGGGATCCCTCCTCTGTTGCTCTCCCTGAGGTTTCTCCCATGTTCCCCTTTAAACTGTGGGTTTTCTCTGGAAGTTTTTCATTGTACGATGTGAGGGTCTAAGGACAGAGGGTGTCGTATTGTCATACTGATATTCTCTACAAACTGTGAAGTCCACTGAGACAAATTTAACATTTGTGATATTGGGCTATATAAATAAACATTGATTGATTGATTGATATAAACTCATGAAACGCCACCAGTAACCAATAGGCATCTTAACCAAATCTGTAAAG
>NW_011334887.1:30877-33315 GCF_000735185.1 Notothenia coriiceps
ACACGTGACAGTTGTTAAACAGATTTAGGTCCCCACAAAGTATAGTACATGCTAGGCCACACACACACCACACACACACCAACACACACACACACACACACACAAACACCACACCACACACACACACACCACACACACACACACACACACACACCACAACATCACACACACACACACACACTCCATTCCAATATTCTCGTCCGGTCTTCACATCCACCTGCTCTTTTTCATCTCAACTGTTCCACCCTTCCTTGTGCCACGCTCGTCACGTTGCACTTACACCTCCACACCAATCCTCTCTCTCTCTCTTTCTCTCTCTCTCTCTCTCTCTTCTCTCTCCTCTCTGTCTGTCTGTGGCCACCTTACAACAGCGGGCACACAATAGATGTCACGATCGATAACAGATTTCACACCGCTGGACACGGCATTTACAAAGACCCAGAGATGAAGTGAAAGGAAGGAGGCTGAGGGCGAGATTAATGGGGAGCAACAGAGGGAGAGGGTTTAGCGTGTGGCACGTCGATAGGAGTGAATACCAGTAGACTACAGAGAGGAGACGGGGATATAGAACATGAACTTGGGGAGAAACGTAAAAAGAGCCTGTTTTTTGTTGACTATACACAGATCCAACAGGAGAAAATCTTGGCAAGCAACGCACATTGTGTGTCATGCCAAAAAACTCATCTTTAAAAATGTAGAACCAAAAGAAAAGAGAAATGGGAAAGGACACATTCAGCCTTTTTCATTTCTTGTATAATAAGTATAAAAGTGAAAAAAATGTAAGTACACTTTTTATAAAAAAATAAAGGTCACCTATCATGCTATTTTTAGCATAGGTCTCAGATATATAAAAAAATATAAAAAACATTTCTATTAAGTGTTTTGCTCAAAACACCAAACAGATCACCCATTCTAGCCATGCCTCATATCCCTCTATTTCACTTCCTGTTTCAAAAGTGCTGATTTTGGGTATAAAGCTTTATATAAAAAAAAGATTGGATAAAAAAAAAGGAGGGTGCTGAGCTCATGCGGGACCCGGCAGCTACTGTCTAAACTAAATACTGCTGTGATGAAACGCCATATCATGGATTATCAAGGATTATTTCTGAAACAGTATGGAGCTCAAAGGCTTTCTCTCTTGCCGGTTATACCACAAGGTGAGTTCCTTTTTATTTCCTGCTTCTTCACACACATGCTCTCCAGTACAGGTTAGCTCTGAGTGTTAGCGATGCTAATGTAAACACCGACCATATTACGTCCAAAACAGTCGGGCATTGTTTCTGATAGCAACGTTTCTGATAGGGACGTGTGTCCACATTTCAGATATTAAAATACAGTATGTCTTTGTTTAGTTAGATGACCTTAAATAAATTGCTTTTAACTAACCTAATACAATGATGTGGAACCTGTTATAAAAATACATTTGATTAACATGTTTTCTTTTTATATAGTGGACTTGTATCTTAATTTAATAAGACTTTACTAAATCACCTCATTTTTTTAATGTATCACAGATTGACGCCCATTTAGCAGTGTTCGAACCAACCCTAGTCATAGATTTGTTCTATATAAAAACATTTTTATATTCCTTAAAAATGTCACAAAATGTATAATATATATATATTATTAAAAGTAACAAGAATCAGGA
This sequence comes from Notothenia coriiceps, assembly GCF_000735185.1. Taxonomy (NCBI): domain Eukaryota; kingdom Metazoa; phylum Chordata; class Actinopteri; order Perciformes; family Nototheniidae; genus Notothenia; species Notothenia coriiceps. The sequence continues at coordinate 32,526 of NW_011334887.1, forward strand.
ATTCAGGAAGGAAGATTTCAGTGTTACACTTCGGTGTGTATTTTTTTTCTTACTGTACAATATTTAATTTTCATTCTACGCTTATTCAATTAGACTTCTTGCACAATTTTTTATTTGTATTTTTGTATTTTATTATATGTTGCATCGTGTGAGTAGCTCGAGTCAGAAGATTTTCATTGCCATTTCTACCCTGTAGCTTATGTGCATATGACAGTAAAACCTTTGAATCGCTGGGGTGCCCTTAAGTGAATGTTGGCCCCTACCCCTTTAACATCCTCTGCACGGGCCTGCTGTCTCTCTGTTTTCTTTAATTAAGGAACTTGAGCTTTTAAGGAACTTGAGAAATGTCAGCAAAACTCCATCAAATAAGTACACATATTCCGCCTGTTCTGACCGGAGCCTCATGGTCCACTTTGGTTTCAGATCAAGCCGCACAGCCAGGAAACATTTTCATTTCATTCATGAAACAGGTCTGAAATGTGTGAGAAGTCTGAAGCTAGCAGGGAACACATAAAGCATCGGGGGGTGATGGGAATATTAACCACAGGTTCTGGGCATTCAATCAAACATGTTTTGATGAAGAGGGTTTGATCGTCCTGAATGATGACGGTTTAAAATAATCAATCCTCTTTTACTGATTCACAGCGAATGGAAGCCCCTCTATAAACCCCTTACTGCCCGATTAACCCTTCCGCTGTGATTTCATACACACAAACACCTCTGATGTATGGTTTTTCTTCCTCTATAAGCACTGGTTATGTTTTCACACCTTTAGTCAGCCTGCTCTCCC
>NW_011334887.1:33337-33596 GCF_000735185.1 Notothenia coriiceps
TCAACGGCTGACAGTTGGTTGCAACAGCAGCCACAGAACACACACTTCCTCCCTCACACACACTTCCTCCCTCTCGCTGTGCCTCTGTGCACACATGCATCAGTGCACATGTACGGCTTCGGTGCTGCAGCGAAAATGCACGATTGAAAGCGAGTGTGCGTATACACATAAGCTGCACCTGTGTACATTCATATATACACACACACACACACACACACACACACACACACACACACACACACACACACACACACACACT
>NW_011334887.1:33633-34531 GCF_000735185.1 Notothenia coriiceps
GCCATGATCACTTTCGATACAGCACACACACACACACACACACACACACACACACACACACACACACACACACACACCAGCTGTGGCACTAAAGCCGGCTTTTTGGCAGTCGCATCCTCGCCTCCCTGCACGCTGTGTCACTGAACAGAAGTTGAATCCTGCATCTGGATACTGTGACTCACACACACACACACACACACACACACACACACACACACACACACACACACACACACACACACACACACACACACACACACACACTAATAAACTCAAATATCCTATGAATAGCTGAGCATTTGCACGAAATGAAAAGGTATTTATTGGACATACAGACGCTGCAGAGAGTGATAAGAGTAACACATTTCAAATGTTTTTCACGCTGTGTATAATAATATCTGAGTATTATTTGCTCTTCTCACCTTGATAAAGGGATAGTTCAGGTGTTTTGAAGTGAGGTTTTCAGTATTGTTGCTTTACATTACCTTAAAGAGGCCCTATTATAGTCAAATCCACCCAAAACAATTATACAAATCAAGGCTGCTGCCTTTTATTACATAAAGCAACTATGCATTTCTTACTCTGTTTTTTGTAAAGCCCTTTAGGTCAAGGTTCTTTATTTGTCGTACGAACATATCTACAGAGTAGTTATGTCGATGAAAAGCTTAGGTCACAGGCTTCTCCAACAGTGCAACACAATAATCGCTTTCCACCTTCTTCCCCAGTAGGACTCAGATGAGGGTGTTTCACTTTCCTTTTCTTTTTCTTATACATGTGATGTTTTGTTTCTTTCCGTTAACCGTCAAGTGGGAAATAAGTATTTTTTTGTTTGTGTTTCTCTGAGTATCCTAAGATACTGTTATGTTTGGCTGTAAAAAAAAAAAATATTATGAAGGGC
>NW_011334887.1:34571-39167 GCF_000735185.1 Notothenia coriiceps
AAAAAATATTATTATGAAGGGCAGACCATCTATTTGTATTTATTTTGTTTTTTTTAGAAAGGGGCAGGTCTCATAAGATTTTCTTCTTCTCCCTGCTCCTTTTCGCTCAATGGTGTTTTGGTAGAGTCATGTTTTGTGGCAATTATTGTACATTTGGTTTTGCGTACCATGAGCGGGACAAATACAAATTAAATGAAATAATACAGAAAAACAGAAAAATATAGTGCAAGTAAATATTAAAAAGTAAATACAAAAAGAAAAATAGTTTAGCAAAAAGTGAAGTAGTGAAATAAGAGCCTATATGCAAGCTATTGGAATGATATATTAGATAAATAGATAAATAATGACTAAGTAGCAGATGAATGTTATGGATGTTGTTAGAACACTTTGCTTTTGTTGAAATATGCCATATAAATAAACTTGCCTTTCCTTATCAGTAGTCAGTGTATTTCTAATGATAGATGGCAGTCGGCACTATCACAGTTAGGAAGCAAAGCAACATACTGCTTTGAAGGAAGCAGCTAAACATATTTTAGCCGCCTCAAAAGAAGGGCACACTTAAAAGAATCAATATCGGTTAAAGTGTGAGCTATTTATAGAATATGTTTTACTGCTTTAACTTGAAAACAGCGCTCTCCAACAGGGAACGGAAGCTGTTCCATCCATCTGCTCCCCCTTACCTTTTGAAAGTCACACAATAACAAACTAACTATTCGAGGCAGGGGTGGAGAAGCAAAGCCAGACAAAAATCACTGTTATTGTCGATGAAGTCTGACTGCTTTGGTTTAGTTAATGTCTTTAGTTCTCTCTCCAAAAGGTCTGTTCGATGTCAAGGTTGGAAATATTCTAAATATAGCGTACACTTAAATGGATATTGATTGATTTCGGTGGCTAAAATGTGTTTTTCTGCTGCTCCTCGTCCACAGCAGTAGATTGCCTTGCTTCCGTGCCAGTGCTCCTGTCAAAACCTGCTCTTCTTCAAACCATCTGAACGATCCCTTTAACGCTGCTGCTCTCCATCCTCACCTCCGACTTTCTCCATCCAAATAAGCTGAATTCTTACAATGAATCAATGTTGAAAAGATGCCAGATAATGATTTGACTGCATTAGTGAGAAAACACATTAGCGACCAAGCCACTGGGTTTCTTTACAAACGTTAGAAGGAAAAAAGTAAACCAATACTTAGAGTAAAAGGAAGACAGGGAGATCATTGGCACCTCACCGAAGGCCTAAGGTCACCAACTCAACCAAAACAAGGCGACCTTTACACTTCAACACGTGCACTTCGCTCCGCACCAACCAATCGGCTCGCTACTCAGTTACCCAGTGATTTTCCGAAGAGCTGTTGCCTGATTGCAAACCAGTTTTTCGTGTTTTCACCACAGTGGTGCCATCACACTTTGGAAACGGACTGAAACCGAGAACTAGATACGTCAAAGGGTTACTCGGGAGGTTAACCTGAGCAGTAGTAGTTAATAGCGAGTACAGCAATGAGAAAGACATTCTTAAAAGGACTAGCGCCACCTCGTAACATTAACCAGGCCAGAGTGAAGTTAAACAAATGTTTCCCCATACTTTTAATGACCACCTGTTTGCTATTATTGCCCATTTTGATGAGCAACACACTGTTACAGAGACATACGTTTTTTTTTTGTTATACCAGCGATCAGGTGTGATTAATAAATGGGCTACACAGGTTGCACAAGTAAGATCATAGGGAGAAATATGCGGGTAAAACGTGCAATATGTGTGACAGTCAGACAGAGATAACTACTTTCCAGTGGGCCGCTATCATCATCATCATCATCATCATCATCATCATCATCATCATCATCATCGATCTAATGTAAAATATATAACTTAAGGTGAGTCACAATTGGACTGCAAACAACAACATGCATTAAAAGAGAAAGACAAAATCCCCCAGCAGGTAATGGTGCTGCAGTGCTGCATTGTGGGGCTTTGCATGATTGTGAGTTTGCGTGATGCCTCTGAGAGTACTTTCAGGGCATGAACTCTGAGAGCAGGCGTAATGCGTTGCACAATTACTGGCTGAGGCTGAGTGGACTCACAGTATTTACTGAGCAGGTAAGCTGGGCTGCAGCCATGGGAAGGAGCTGATATAACCGCAATAACATCCATGTACGTGCACATGTGCTGCATGGAGTGTGTGAAGGACGTAATTGAAGGCAACATGCAAAAGCACTTGCTTGCCGTCCCATTCAATCTAATGTTTTATTAAGTAGTATGTTAATAGCGTAATTTAAAAGGTTTATTAATGCCTTAATTAGCAAATTATTCCATTTCCAATTATTCCATTTCATAGAGAATGTATGCTAGAACAGATACAGAAGAAATCTCACATTAAAATTCAAGTCATTGTTCTTTGTCAAAAGGGAACTTATCTTTTAAAATCTCTTGAAAGAAATACAGATTTATAAAAGGGTTGGATAGAAAAAGATTCAAACACAAGACTAAAAAAAGGGTCTTTAGGTCACGTTACATTCAGTGCTAATTAGCAGCATTTGTCCGCTTTGAAAGAGGTCTGGAAATATGCACTTTGATACATGAGTTTTCAAAGCAACATGAGACGATTGCAGAACTTCAAAGAGGACAAAACATCTGTGTCCTAACTGCAGGTGCACCGGCCCAAAAAACTGCAAAACAAAAGTATATTTGTGGCGTTTATGAAGCTGGAAGTAACCAGGCGGGACGTGAGGGACACACACAGGGCAGCAGGACGTGATTCAAGCTGAAGGACATGCCATGGGATGCAACAGTAAGACAGTGCTTACACATTGATGCATCAACAATGACATATAGTATAATGTTAAAAAACATGACGTTCCTCTACAACAGAATCACATTGTCGAATTACAAGACCAGAAAAACGTATATTGTCCCGATTATTGTATTTAGTTTGTTGACATATACACAGAAGTCCATGTACTGTAGGGAGGACAGGTTGGATTAGAGTTGGCTAACAAACACAGACGTTTCATCAAGTTCTCTGCAAAACAGAACGGTAAACTATATATTTCAAAATGGAAATTGGAAACCTTTAAAAGGTTGTGCAAAAATACAACTTTGATCACATTGTGGCATGTCCACTATAGCCTTTTAGAGTACAATTTGCTCCGCATGAAGCCCCAATATGGTAAACAAAAAAAGTTCTGCTTCATTCCGTAAAGCAAAATAACATTTTATCAAGTAGGCAAATTCACAACAACCTATTTAACAAGCCTCAATGTGACAAGTCAATGGTTACGTGGGACATAAAGAAATACATTAAACATTGAAATTATCTCTAGTACCTAGCTTCCTCTGCACAGAAAATTCTCATAATTATAAATAAACGTTGTTGTCATGCAAAATTCACATCTGGCCTTTTCAACATGCCGAAGTATGATGCATGTCATGCTATTCAGTCACATTTCCATCCACCAGACTCCTGACATCTCGTTAAAATCCAAGTTAATCAATTCTTTACAGCTAAATCTAGGTGGACCCAAACTTATCTAGAGACTTAATTGATGTTCAAGATCAGCATTTGCCAAAGGGACAGATTCGCTCCACAGGTCTTGCATGTCTTGCATTTGACACATGTGAAACAGCAAAAGTGACGAACACAGGGATTATATAGAAATCAATGGAGTCCTTCATCAAAACCCTCTAATCCTGCCCAACCTGAAGAGTCCCCGGCTGACGTGGAGCACCTCTTTCTGCTCGGCCATATGAAATGATTACCTGAGCAGGATTCTCATTAGACTAAAGAGGCAGGTGCTCCATCACCGGCGCTCCGTTTCCATCAGTCCCGCCTCCGCAGAGTAATGGGCTTCAGCGGGGGGCGGGACTTAATGTTTGTTTTTGTTTGTCAGGCCTGTGCAGTCAATAAAAGTAGGGATCACTCCTTTTAAAATCAGGAGGCAGGGATGGTAGTGGAAAAGTCTTCTTTGCTTAGGAAGGTTCCTTAGTGAGTACTTAAGTGGCGATCATGAAAAGATGAGTTCTCTAGATAGTAAGGAAAGGAGATACAATGCTTGAATGCCAGAAATGATACATGTTGAATCCAGTAAATAAAATGATCAATTCATGTCGACATTTCATGGTGTTTAATAAGTTGTGTAATGTTATTATATATATTATATAGTAGCAGATTTGTAGGCCAAACAAGTAATGAATATATTGCATTAAGTTGTATTTATGAAAATATTTTCATGCAATCATACAAGTTTGGATTCATCTCAAGTGGACAGGACCAGCCTTTTTCTTTTACTTTCCTTTTTGATTCAAATGCCAACTTTTAAATGTTTCACAGGTTATAAAGCCTTATTAAAACACGCGGGGCAATATATCTTGATGCGGATTTAGTAGTCTGCTGCACACAAAATGGTAGCTTTCCCTCAGCAGACACTAACGCCCCGTCCACACAGCAGCTTTAAAAAAATCTCCCAACGCCTCCAACGCTTCTCTGCCCATNGACTTTGAATGGGGGTGACGTCACTTTGCCTCGCTTTTCGCCGAACTGCATTGTGGGGAAGCAAAGCGAAGATTTCCAGGATTTTCAGGATTTTCAGGATTCAAAAGTTGAGCAA
>NW_011334887.1:43637-53637 GCF_000735185.1 Notothenia coriiceps
ACTGCACACACACACACACACACACACACACACACACACACACACACACACACACACACACACACACACACACACACACACACACACACACACACACACACACACACACACGAAAACACATGCATTTATGTGTCCGACTACACTAACAAAAACAGATGCAACCACCCACCCACCCACACACAAACCTTTATCCCCTCTTTAACACACAACTAGACACACTTCCCCACTGCCCACACACACACACACACACACACACACACACACACACACACACACACACACACACACACACACACACACACACACACACACACACACACACACACGGCTTGGGAACCAAATGGTCGCCGGTTCGAGTCCCGATCGAACCAAAAACACAGAGTGGTACTGGGCATTGCCAAGGTGTCCTGGATCAAGGCGTCGACCCCCAACTGCTCCCTCAAACAACTATTATACAATTCATCCAGTTTCATTTGGCTATATTTAGCAATTTAGTGCAAAATGGCTCCATTTGACAAAGGTGCTATAGAGAACATTTTAAAGATGGCCGTCCTAAAACACCACAACATGTTCCCTTATGATTACAAGCCAACAAAAAAACACTTTTAGCTGCTGGGGGGGGGGGGGAGTATATTTGCCCAAGTACTCTAAATCAAATGTTCAGGTAGTAAGGGATCGGATTACTACCACTTTTTGCGGGACACAAGTGGTAGAAGGGATGTTAATACTTTGATATGTATTTTGTAAAGCTGACCAGATACATTCAAGCACTCGGGCCATGTTTCTCTTATCAAAAGGGACACTAAAAAACATCCACAGGAGGAAGAGATTAACTTTGTAAAGGGCCAGCGTATAAAGCAGTGAAGGTCACGCCAACACAACGACTGCAGACGCTTCCTCTCCAACAAAAATCATGTTTGACAGAGAGAGTAAGTGGCAAGCAGAAAAATGTGTTTCTTCAGTATTCAGAAGACACGTAGGTAGTTTGTTAAACAGAAGACACGCTGCACCAACACTCAGTGAAGCTCAACAGCATCCTAATATGTGTGGCCGAACAAAAGGGTTCATATTAATTACAAATTCAAGTCAGGAACTCTTATTGCTATCTCATACTAATTGGTGTACAGATGCTCTCTCAGAGTTACGGAATCTACTGTGTATGCTGCAATGCTATAATAAGAGCCTCAAAGATGTGCAGAATTACCCTCTCCAAGTCTGGATACTAGAGAGCATGTTGATATTACTATAGGCAGCATGCATGTTGCTCCTCACTCTCTTTGCTCCGGGGCATCGGAGACAATAACCTAGTTTCCAGTGCGGGGCCGAACAACCAAACACAGCTTGTTCATAACCTGCCGCACGTCACTGAAAACACATCTCGGAAATAACATGTCATTTGTTTTGTTCCCTATTGCCGAGAGGAACAGATGAAAGAGTGTATGAAAACAAAACATATTAAGGGTACATTAAGGATACTAAATCATTTTTGAAATGATAGGATATTACAGTTACAATTATACGTAGGACAAGGCAAACACATGCTCCAACGATGGTCCCGATATCTCGAAACAAGACGTAGTTATTTGCAAACTATAATAAATCTCTTGCGCAATATCACAAATGATGTGCAATTATTTCTTAATACAGCTACTTATTATATGGAGGACAGATTGTGCTCATCATCAGGTGTATATCAGTATGTAGTGTCTCTACTTTAAAGAGTCCTCTCCTGCTGATGTTCAGGTGTATATCAGTATGTAGTGTCTCTACTTTAAAGAGTCCTCTCCTGCTGATGTTCAGGTGTATATCAGTATGTAGTGTCTCTACTTTAAAGAGTCCTCTCCTGCTGATGTTCAGGTGTATATCAGTATGTAGTGTCTCTACTTTAAAGAGTCCTCTCCTGCTGATGTTCAGGTGTATATCAGTATGTAGTGTCTCTACTTTAAAGAGTCCTCTCCTGCCGATGTTCAGGTGTTTATCAGTATGTAGTGTCTCTACTTTAAAGTAGTGTCTCACTTTAAAGAGTCCTCTCCTGCTGATGTTCAGGTGTATATCAGTATGTAGTGTCTCTACTTTAAAGAGTCCTCTCCTGCTGATGTTCAGGTGTATATCAGTATGTAGTGTCTCTACTGGGACATGTCTCCATGCTTTAATGTTCAAAAAGCTCTTTATTTTTCTCATACTGCATGTGCTGCAGCACCTCTTTTCACCCTCTGTCTGAAACCAGAGCCCAGTCTGCTCTGATTGGTTAGCTGGCTGGCTCTGTTGTGATTGGTCAACCGCTTAGAGATGTCCCGTCACGTACAATGTGTTGGAGCACCAGCCAATAGAGGCGCGAGTGGTACTTAGTGATGTCACTATGTTCCTTAAGTAAACAAAGGAGTTCAAAAAACAACCCAAAATAACCTTTTAGGCTGAGGTAGTTTATCTCGCCCCCTCTCCAGGTGACACTCGCTATGGCCTGAATTACTTCTGAGAATGTGCTTGAACTCTCCGGCCAGAACACACAGTGACTCACCGGCTGATATGATACAGTTTAATATCATCAGGTCTCTGATACGGAGAATCACGATGTTGATACCAGCAGAGGAAGCAGCACATTCCCGACCCTCGGCACCGCCCTGGGGCGCGGGAGATTGTTGTTCCTCTCAATACAGGAACAGATTGTTACTCACTGCAGTGCTATTCATATGGGTCAGGTGAAATCCTAAGTGTATATAAAAGGTTCATATATAGAGAGCTGCTATTGTTGTTCCTGATGCTACAATACATTTCATATAACTGACGCCGTTAGGCAAAACAACTTACATAAGCACAATAAACCATAGACATACCTCAAAACAGCTAAAAACCTGCAGGTACATTTTCTTCCAATAAGCAATTGTATTGAAAGTGAAGAACTACAACTTTTCTTTTGATGATAGGGTTAGGGTTTAAAGGCTAAGGAGCATTCAAAAAAGGTGACATTTGAATCTTCTACGGAAGATGTGTGGACTTTCTGCTGTCCTGATAACACGTATTGTGTTAAGCAGTGGTGCAACGCCGGTGCAACGCCCAGAGCCGGCTAGGGGTCCATGCAAAAAAAAAAATATATAATTTATAATTTTTTTTAATATATATATATTTGCCCCAATGGCATTGACCGGTTCACGCAGTCTTCAAAGTAACAAAGCAACCTAAATTAATTTGTAATTTGTCTGTCCAATGACCTTGCTCCCTTTCATGTCATGTGAAAAAAATGTAATAGCTTACATTTATAATGTACATCAAACCAAAGCACAAGAGCAGCGCTCAGAAGAGAAAGGACAAGAGAGAACAAGGAGATGTAACAGCTAAACTGACAAAATTATTTTTTTTGTCATACATCGTCCTCGAAATCGAGCGCTAACGTTAGCAATGTTGACGTGCAGCGGCAGCCTGAGGCTAACGATAGCTCACCTGCCTCACCACCATCATTGCCATCTAGCTCCACAAGTGAAGCTGTATCCGTGGCCGTGGCGCAACCTTCTTCTCCAGCCAGCCAGGAGGAGAGGCTGGATTTGGCTGTGCCCGGCGGTGGTCCAACAGTTCCCCCAAGGGGCCCCAACCGATAGGGGACTCTATGGCGCTATTGAGACCCTCTGACGCCAAGATCAAAAGCTATACTATAGCAACCGGTCTATGTAAGCCTACCGGCCCATTCCCCAGAGACAAACATCAAGGAAACAGGTTTAATCCTCTTCTTAGTTCGCTGAGCCGTTGTCAGGCTGTGGTGGTCTGAGGCCAGGGCAGGCTGTTGTTGATAGCCTACATGTGGCGCTTCTGAGTGGTTGTGAATGTCTGTGCGTGTGTGAGCACGTCAGTGTGCGCTTATGTTTGGGGCGATGGGGGGGGGGCAATCACAACCGGGGCCAATCACAACCTTGTTACGCCACTGGTGTTAAGGGTTGATGTGTGTTTCAGTGTGCGATGCATGTTCCATTTATCATGAGCAGAAAACGATTGTGTTGCCGCTGCCATATAAATCAGCAAGAAGACAATTATTTTGAAAAGAGTTTGCTGCTAAAACGGATTCGGGTGAATAGTCTTCTTGATAAAGGAAACTCCTGCAGGGTGTAACAGAAAAAAGAAAAGTGATGCTTGTGCCCAGAGATAGCCGAGTGGTTAAGACCCCCGAAGCCTTGTGTGTCCCAATAATGACCTTGGATCAAAAGCTGCCACAACTTTCTCAGTTTAAACTCCAGAACATAGAGGCCACATTTAATGATTGGGATTTTAAAAAGCAGTCGAGGTGTTCATTAGCATTTAAGGTAAGCAACAATACGCAGGGGGTGAACAAGAGAGATGGCTGATTTTAAAAAAGACCATTGAAGTGACTACATCACACTGAATCTACAAAAGAGAACCACATCAAATTGAAGAGCAATCAGTAGAGTTTGCATGCTAATTAGATGTGCAAACTTGAAAAACATCTGACGGTTAACGTTTTAATTTACAACTTTCACAGCAACATGATTCATCTAATAATGTTCCAAAGTTACAGCCCTAAAAATAGCATCAGAGCTGACACTATTGCTACCTTGATGCGAGGTTTGTTAAATTAAACTGGGACCACAAGGCATTTATTTGAATGAAGGTTAATTAACAGACAGTAACAGACCACCGCGTCGCCTGTGGCCATCACATCTGCCGGCCAACACATCCATCCATATCAGGGAGGACTTCATCGCAGTAAAAGCACTAAAAATAAGTCGATTGTAGTTTCCATAAGCTGTCTGTTAAGGTAGAGAAGTGAAAAATAAAGCCTGATTTAAAAATACAGCAATTGTTCAAAAGAACAGATTCATCAAATCTAGCTATTTATTTATATTTCATATCTCTATCCTTTAGTGGGATTCTATGACAGCCTCATTCATGATAAATCCAGTATGTTTTAGTGCTATTTTGACGAGTTTTAGAAATATTTGGTGGATAATCGGATGAATATCGTTGTTATTTTGGCAAGGATAACCATGACTGAAAATAATGTTGTTTCTTTCTACAATAAGGTATGGTTAAGATTAGGAAAAGTCGAAGTTAATTCATGTAAACTGCGGTTTCGTGGTGGCTAAACTGCAAACTACACGTACATCGTTTGAGAAAATATGATCGAATAACCCTTTTGTTCTGCGTTTGGGTCCAACTGCCTTCAATAATTTAGATTACCACCTTCCTTATTCCTTAAAAAACTAGTCTCTTCTTCTCAAAAATACGCTGCAAACAATTCAGGAGTCGGACTGCATCGATCCAAGGACAGATGAAACTATTCTGGGTGCAAAATGTGACTCTTCCCCTCACTTTTCTGTGTATCTTGCTAACCTTGCTCGATGCACCTTATATGAAGTCCACCTTACTCTGTATACATTCAGTTTTTTGTCACTGATATCTAATCGTACAAGTGGTTACAAATTTGGTTCTCTTTTTTGGGTTGTTATCTTTGACACTGGCATCACTTACTGATATAAAAGCGTGTTGCAGAATCTACTTGATGGAACGTGATGTCCAACACGCTGTAGGTAAAGATGCGATTATCAACTAGCCCCTTTATCCAAAACAAGAGAAAACAACAGTGTTACTTCCTAAATCTTATCTCACAGAATAACCTTGGCAAAAGTTGTAGGAAGTATAGAAAGACAGTATCAGCTCTGTCCAATGTTGGAAGAAATACTCAGATATTGTATTATAAATAGTCCAGGCAGGCTATCTTTCCTTTTACTAGTAGAAATAAACTTAAAGAGGCCGTATCATGCTCATTTTAGGTTCATATCAGTATGTAGTGTCTCTACTGTGACATGTCTCCATGCTTTAATGTTCAAAAAGCTCTTTATTTTTCTCATGTGCTGCAGCACCTCTGTTGTGATTGGTCGACAGCTTAGAGATGTCTCGACTCTTAGCCTATCACGTACAATGTGTTGGAGCGCTAGCCAATAGAACTGAAGTGTCATGTGATGATGTCACCATGTGATGATGTCACTATGTTACTGAAGTAAACAAAGGGGTCCAATGGAGACGTTTTAGGGGTGTTGGGGCAGTTGTGGGAGAGAAAATCCAATTAGAGGAATCTTTGGAAGGTTAGCCTTTGGAGACCATTTACATGCACAGAAACCTATAACACACTACAGGAGAGGGAAAACCCCCAAAAAGCATAAAAGGGCCCCTTTGATATGTCAAATACACGAAGGTAAATGCTTTTTTTATGCAGGCTTATAGAGTGGGTGCTGTGAGATGTTGTTGTTGTTGTTGTTGTTGTTGTTGTCCTAGTACACAGCGCTCTTGTTTATTAGCATAGTACATTGTCTGAAAGCCCCCCTCAGCGCCCGGCGCCTCATGCCAATAAAAGTCTATTAAGCCTGTTTGACTTTGCTAATGCAAATCAGACTATGGCAGACAGAGCTGCAGTCTCCCAAACAAGTGTCTGATGTGACGGAGAACAAACACAGCAGCTAATGCAAATAGCTGCATGCCCACCGGGGGGTGTTTTATTGATATATATATAAAATATGGTAATGGCTGATGATACAGAACATGGTAATGGTGGTAATAACAAAAAGTGTCCAGAGGCTTGATAATAATGGTGTTGATGAACTGTATGACCTCAATACAATGTAATGTTGTTTAAAGAGGGTATTTAAGTACTTTGAGATTCCTAAAACTAACTTTAGCTAAAGTTGTATTAGGTTTTTTTAACTGTTTTGACATCATGGCTTAAGGGATGGCAAAGTTGGTCTGTTAAAAAAACTCTGTTCCGAACTGATGTATAAGTAAACAGTGGTGGTCAGTGCTTTAATATATGAACCTTGACAGCCATTAAGGGCGTCCAGGTTTGGATGAATCCTAATGACCCCTGATCGTTCATCTTAGCAACACTTGCATGTGAAAATGTTCCCCTTTATCCTGAGAAATATCTCAACATCTACAGAACTTTCCCACCATTGTTCCCAGACGATAATCCCTAATGATGGTTGTAAATCCTCTGACTTTTCATCAATGAGGATTGCATTTCATGGTTATGAGTTTCTGAGTTTCTCGTCAGCTATTACATTGATCGTCATGACATTTGGTGAAATTGTAATAACTTCAGTGATTGTCTAATTTTTCCTCTAGCCACACAGAATTTTAATTATAAATGCGTTATGAGAAAATACCAGCAAAACTAATGACATTCCCGTTAGCCTCAGCTTGTGTTTAGTGCTAATTAGCAAACGATTAGCCTTTAGCATAAAGTAACGCCTCACATGGCTAGCATAGCTGTAATATTATGTTTTGTGATGAGATGTATAATTCAGATCTTTTATAATGACTTTGCTTTAAAAGACAAATTCTCGGTTAAAACTTTTATAAATTATTAGTTAGAACATATTCTAGACTTTGGCCATAACGTTATTTGAATCCCCTGCATTCTCCTTTAGGTCACATTGGTTTATTAAGTGACTGTTCTGGATGCTGGGTCGAGTACATTCAGTACATTTAAGTGTTAGATAACCAGAAAAACACGGGACCGCCAAGGTTGTCAAACTCCTAAAAGCTGTGTTGCGTGCAGACAATGTCATGTACTCTGTTTCTCAGATGGTTTTAAGACACTGAATAGATTGCTGCGAGATGTAGTCTCGTGCATGTACATGTCGCTGTGCGTCAAGCTCCATTGGTGGAGTTGGTTTTGACAAAAAACACTGGAGTTCTGTAAACGGGGGGAGACTGAGAAGATTGAGGGCAACTCTACTTCCATATTGAAAAAGTAAGTTATCCATGTGACTAGTTTGTCCTTTTTTAAATGTTTCATTGGATGTGCAACTCCAGTGAAATGTCCTCAAAGCTTTTATACTTCTCATTAGTAGTAGTGCGCATGCATGACCGTGCATTTGTTCAACTAGATTATTCCTATTTTAAATGTTAGCTATCTTTCTATACCTTACTTATTATTTCTTCCAAAAGTAACTCCTACTAGTAAGTTTGTGAGCTGCACCCTCCCTAAACGTTCTTGTAAGGAGAGATTTAGTTTGTTTCTTCGCTGTGAATTTGCTGCCATTATGCATCCAGACCACTGACACCTTGTTAACACCATGGAGAAGCTAATTGTGCTAAAGTTGGCCGATATGGTGGTCGGAAAACAACAGCTATCTCTACTCAAATCTGGAGTAGGACACACACAGGATGAAGGGTAAACCGAAGACATGAAGGAGGAGAGCTGGGTCCAGATTGAAGAAGGAAAGTCTATGTTTTCCCCCTCTCGACATAAACGTAAGATCACTAGCTAATGGAACGGACGAGCTAACGGTGTCAGCCAGGAGTCAGATGGAATATCTGAAGTGTAGTTTGATGTACTTTATGGAAACATGGCTGAACCAGGATATATCCGACTACGTTTCCATCGATGGCTTCCAGACTCGGGTAACATTTTCCTCAACAACATCTCCTACAACAACATTTTAATCAGCAACATTTCCAGTGTTGTCTAAATGGCTTGCGGACTGTTTGGATCAACAAGGACTGTACCGAGAGGTCCCGATTGTCCTCACCATGACATAAGTGTCTCTGCTGTGGAGGATGTCCTGCCTCATTCCCCAGCCTAGGACGCTGTGTCCAGTTGGCTACAAAACTTTTTTTTGCATATATTTATATAAGAATGTCATTATTTTATTCTAAATATTGCATCTGTCACTAAACTAATTTCGCCCTCGTGAATAAATAAGGCCTTCTCGTTCTGAATTCGGACTAAATGTCCTTTTACTGCCACATAAATGACCCCAAAAAGCACTGCCTTCAAAAGTTCTGTGTGCACTTTGCAATTTCTGTCCTGCATAATGTAAAATCCATGAAAAAAAAGAATATCCAACTTCATAGATATATCATTTTGCCTCGTCTCTAATGATGACCAATGCATAGATCGGGATATTAGTGTATGGCAGTCTCTCTCCATGCTGTACTGGAAGTATTCACACAGAGTGATCCTCATACATGCTGGAGGTGTATTATCCGTCTCGTATCGTTGCCTGTGTGTCACGTCTGACTCATGCATGTTTACTGTATTTCTAAACGTGTTTGTAAGGATGCTGAAAGCCGCCGGTGGAAGTGCGAGGACGATCTGCGGGGTTGTGGGTGAATGCAGGCAGACAGAGAGGAAAGAGGAGGTGGTGTTTGCTGTAATTTAGGAGAACAAGGGGAATGGGAGGGGCAGCATTTACATTCATCACAAGAGCTCGCCTCGCCTCACATGACGCGAGAACGAGAGGAAGAGCAGTTGAGTAAAAAAAAACGGAGTGGGAGAGATACAGCGAGACAGAATGGGGTTGAGCAAAGAGATCTTTTCTGTGTTTCCTTTTTTATTTCTTGCAAACCCAGGAATGCTTGTGTAGAGATGGATCTATGTACACAGGGATTTTCAAGAGAAAGCAACTAGAATATTCTCGGGAATTGTTTAAAACGGTATCATCTTTGCAGGGAAACGAGGTTAAGATAGAGAACTGACTTTTTTGGTAACAAAATTATGCATTTAAAAAGATAATGCACTTTTACAACCAATGGGACAGAAAAAGGCCCAATGGGAAGTGAGTTTGCTCCTATGTCTTTTATAAGAAACGAAGATGGATGTAAATTCACATTTTATCATAACTGTATTAGTTACAAGGCATCTGTCTAATGGTGAAAATAATGTGCGTCAATAGTGCATAATAATAATAATTCAACATGGCAAGGGCTCCCTCGACAAAAAGCCAATGGCATTTTCCATTGGATTATTATTATTTATTTTTTTACAAGTCTTTTTATTTAATTATAGTGTACAATAATCGATGCCATTTCCTATATTGTAATATCACAGTACACTCACTACACTCCCCCCTCCCTCCCTCAACCCGCACATGCCCACACAGACAAAACCAAAAACATTTATAAAAAAAAATTAAAAATGCTTATCAATATAACTTAAACAACAGAACCATGAAAATGAAAATAAACATTAAAAAAAAATTAAAAAATGTGGATT
>NW_011334888.1:0-7248 GCF_000735185.1 Notothenia coriiceps
ACAAGTTAAACCACAGTATTATAAATGTCCAAAAACGAACGATGCTTACTGTCTAAATCAGGGGTGTCAAACTCAAACACACAGTGGGCCAAAATGTTAAAATGGGTACTAGTCGAGGGCCGGACTGGTTCAATGTTTATTGCAAAACTTATTGAAATGAACTTATTGCACATATTAAACCTGGAACTAACACAGCTTAAATTATTGCCTATAAAAACAACATTAAACAATCAGCTGCATTAATTTCTTATGGCTCTATCTGCAGCTTTTCCAGAGTCATTTCTTATGATTAAATTTTTCCACAGGCCAACAACAGCTTCAACAAAACTATTTCCCTCAAAGAAAAAAACAAACATGCCCTGTTGTCGAGAGAAAGAAAGTGCAGAAGGAAACATCCATTAAACTCAGTGTGCTGCTCTGTGATGCAGTTCAGATACTTGGCATCTCATCTTGGGTGCAAGGTCATCGATGTTTGGGCTCAGGCTCTGAGCTGAGGAGACCCTCAGGATGGAGTGAAGGTGTGCGTGCGATATACCGGCGGGCCAGATCTAATAGTGATTAGAAATGATCCTGTGGGCCGAAATTAAATCCACCAAGGGCCTGATTTGGCCCCCGGGCCTTGAGTTTGACACATGTGGTGTAAATGCTAAATACAAGTGGTAGATTAAATCTCAATCAAAATGGTATTTTAGTATTTTATCACACAGTTCTTCCCGCATCATGTATTAACTTAGAGGTGGCATGTTACCCAAATCTATTCCACCTTTAATTTTTAAATTAGAAATACTTTTTTTTTGGCTTTCCTGAAGAAAAATTGTTGTTTCTTTTTACACAACCATTGTGTAGCTCAGGAAGGTGTGAACGTGTCTGATTTAAAGGTGCAACACCATCCTGCTGAGAAGGAAAACTACAATTTGACACCAAATGAAACCTGCTGTGAGGCTGTTAATCTGTCTCATTATTAGCCTTTTTTTAAATGTATGTTGTTTCTGATGAATTGCTGTTAAACTTCTACATGTAACCATTTCAATCAATCAGGACAAGATAGCGAAAACAAAAAATGTGCATGGTGTCAGGAAGAGACTATCACACGTCTAACAAGGCAACAGGACGAGGGGAAGAACTGCTTTTCTCTCCTCAGGATGAAGTGTCACACCTTCTGGAAACCCACTTCTCATCTCAGGAAGTCTCCCCAACAGTCCTTTCTTACTTTATGTTTGTGAATCACATTTTCTGAACTTTTTTTTAAGAACGCAAACTTTTTCGGGGTAATGGCAGAAAATACGTTGCCTGATTTAACCCGAGTTGCATCATGATACTACATTGGGAGAATAGTTTATTCATAATTCTTTGTCATAAATCACACAGTTTAAGTTTTATGTTAGAAAAAACCAAGTATGCAGAAAAAGCTCATATAAATTTAACTCCACTAAGCTTTCATATCATTCTGCATTAGATCATTGATTTCATTTTTGTCTCCAGCAAGTAGGTTTCCTTAAATATCAATATGTTACCTGTCTTTCTACTTAAACAAAGTATATGATTTGTCTGGTACACTTAATTTGCAATTTGGCAGAGTTTCAACTTTAGTCTACTGAAACTGTCAGTGGTCCCTGAAAAACCCCTTGCATTTAAAATGTTGTAATCAAATCTGTAACATGAATCAATAACATGGATCAGCAAATCATCAGTATGCGCCGTAATTGGTCTAAATGCACTCTGTGGAAATTACTCTATAAATAAAACTGATTTAAAAGGACATATCATGCAAACCTCACTTCTTCAGTGCAAATATTATGTGTCTGGAGTGCCTATTAAACCACAAACTGAGAAATAATCCTCTATTTGAAAATATTGGATTCAACAAGCCATTCAAATGTGGCTCCCCTTCCTATGTCACATGCAGGCTCATTAGAAAATACCGCCCTCCATTTTAGCATCTCCTCGTAGGTGTACTACTAAAGATGAACCAACTGTGTGTTCTAAAACCCCCACTACAATACATCCTTAGTAATTAAGAAAAAGACCAGAGCTCTGATACTTCCCTCAGTACACCGCATTTCATTCGCTGTCAAACCACACACTGCCGCTGTGCCTAACCAGAAGTGCCGAGCGCCGCTATTAGCTACCTAGCAACGTTATTGTTTGTGATAGCAAATAATTTCAGTATAGTTACATTAGGCTATTTGACTTGTTAGACACTTTTATCCAAAGCGACTTACATACTCAAATGTAACTATACTGAAATTATTTGCTATCACAAACAATAACGTTGCTAGNTAAAGTATGTGTATTCACCGGTATTCACTCTCTGTCCTAAACGGCTTGTTGGAGCTCCTGCCCCCCCCCTCCCTGTGAGCCCAGTGTGCTCTGATTGGCGGGACGTTGCGAGGCTCGTTGCTGCGATCTGCTGCGAGGAGCGGACAGGCTTCCGGGTCGGCGATACAGCGAGAACAAGCGAAACTCATACTGAGCATACACAAACACTCACAGCCGAAGTAACAACAATAAGTGTGGCTTGATATTGAGTAAGAAAAAGGTTAGCAGCCCGAAAAACGTTTACCCATTAAACAGTCATGGTAGATACCTTGTTTGTTTTAAACATCATAAATACACAAACAACAATGTATACTTACAGGGTGTGTACCCTGGTCTAAACAAAGTAGGAACAGCGTAGTTCTTCAGTGCCCTACTGTACGATCTACATATCCGGCATGAATCGCTGAAAGGTTTGGGAAGCTTTGTTTCGTGAAATGCTGGTAGAGGGTGTGGCCTCTGGGTGTTCACACGTCACAGTACCCAGGAAGTAAACAATGGAAAATTAGAAATCTCCAACGAGGCGTTTTGGGGCAGCATAGACTGTGTTAGAGTTTTACTCTCTACAGGGTGTACTTTGAAGGTTTGAGACTCTGCAGACCGTTTACATGCAGAACAACCTTCATAACACACAAGGGGACGGGTAATAACCAGAAAAGCATGACATGGGCCCTTTAAAGGAGCAACAGGGTGTATTATTAAAGTGGGTAAGTACAAAATGACCCTTATATCTCTTCATGACTTGTTACACTCATTGTTCAATTTAGGGTTTGAACATTAAACAGAGGTTTCATCCACTTTTCACTTCAGATTTTGGAAAACAGTTTTCATATTTTTGCATTTTTATCTTTGTATGATGAGAATTCCCTATCCCTCGATCCATGATTTATTATTGAAAAGGTATCTGTTTCTGTAAAGCAGAAATCCATAATTTCAAGATTACACAAAGAAATCACTACCCACCATAATTTGAACACACTATGAAAAAAAACGTCTTTTTAGGCCTTGACATCATCTAATAATAAACAGACGATTTTATTCTCTGTTCATTTGTATATATCATTGACATAGAAGAACACCACATATTTTTCTATTTGATGTCCTGAAAAAATCCATTGGACTCATGAATCAGCCATATTTAATATAATTATTATAAGATAACTCAATTCTGCATAGGAGAAACGTTTGTGTTTTATTAAGTTTCTAATCACATTGTCCATGAGTTACAAAGATCTTGTGACCTTCTACTTTTTTTTAACTGTGACCAGCTGTGTAATGTTATTTGATTAGTAGCTTGATATGCCACACCTGTCAGATGGCAAAAGAGAAGAGCTCCCCTCACACATTTGTAAATTCAATTTGAAAGAGATTAGCCTTTTGTGTGTGTAGAAAAAGTCTATAAAATGGTTGCAAAAACACAACTGTTTTGGTTCTTCCTGACTAGTAAAGAAATATTATCTGTAAACCACGTATTTGACAACTTTCAGATAAAATAATGGGGACATTTTATCACATTTGTGCATCAATTAACACAAATTAGATATGGACCTGTAGTCTGACAAGGCTACTAAAATATGAGTGTATAGTTGAATACAGTTTAATCTGGTCAAAATATAGATTTCAAAATAGGTAAATCTGTACAAGTCCACTAGATGGCAGCACAGGATCAGCACATTGACTCCACTAATGGACACACACTTTTCACCCACGCGCTTTACTTAATTATGACACATACATTAAAGGACATAGTGAACACACAGCTGAGGATTTTGTGTGTGACATTGCTTTACATTGTGCGTGTTAAAATAAAACGTCAAAAGCATGCTGTCTATGTTGAGGGAGCTCTACATGCTAATAGACACAATGTTATCTTTAGTTATTCATATTTATCTCACTTCCTCTAAGTAGCCAGGTGTTATTCATATAGTTTTGGCAATTTGGAAGGCATGAAGGCTTTCTACAGTTCGATGTAAATCAGGAACAGAGAGATCATTGCGCCATCTGCTGGCTGAAGACTAACAAGACTTTGAGGAAAAGTCTCTTTTCTACCAACATTTGAAAACACCCAACACATCCACAGCTTCTCACAATCACACAAATAAAATGCGTACAAAAATACATCCTGCACACCTGTGGGTCTCACAATCTATGGTGTACATTTCAAAATACATATGTTAGGGATAATGTGCAGCGAGGCGGTCATTATGGGTAAAAGAACACCAGACAGTTAGATCAGGACCTTAAATATTTCCATTTTAAGCTTTGTTAGTTAGTTAGTGTCATAACGGACGTAACAGTTGTAACGGTTGAAGCTTTTCTCAGACGCGGAGGGATACATGACTTGTGAAAAGTAACTACAATTCTACCCGTGATATACGCTCATTATATCACATTACATGTCACTTGTCAATCACGGCTAAGAACCAATCAGATTGCTTGATTTGACTTGTCCGTTTTATATTGTGTGTTTGACACCTATTGTACGTGCCAAAGGTGATAACTAGGATATAGCAGGCCATTATTAAAACCACAGATTTCTGGTCAAGTCAAATTTGCCTCAAGGGGCTTCACGACCTCTACAGCATCGGTCACTCTCTGACCTAATATCTTCGTTATGAATTGGGAAAAACTCACCTCAAAAATATGAAAGACACGCTGAGTAACGACTGAGGTGCAATAGATGTTGTGTACAGAATACAAACTAAATAAAATCACAGTATAGACAATCCAAATATATACATAGATTATGAACATATAATCCAAAACAAGAGATTGGATCAGGGGGGACCTCTTTGCATTTATAGAGATATAAAGTGATAAATACACATGTTTTAATTTGTTTTTAATTAGACCGGTAACAGTCACATGACCATACTTTTGGCCATACATTGCATTTTTTGGATAGAAAGAAAACAGACATAAAAGGGGGAGGAAGAGGGGGCAGGCATCATGCAGCAAAGGCCATAGTTATACAGTTTAGTGATGTGACGTTCGCGAACGATCCGATTCTTTTGAACGGCTCTTTGCTCAGAACGAAGGGAACCGAGTCCTACTCGGTGAGAGCCGTTCTTTTTATCGTTGGTTCACTGCCTGCCATAAATCCACTCGCCTTTAAAGGAACTTGCTTTCCTGAATGCACATTAGACGTAGATGATGGCATAACGCATGCTGCTTGAGTAGTAGTTTGGCTGCAGGATGTAACAAGTTATACATTTGCTGTGAGTAAAAGTCGATTTCTGGCAATACAGTCAATCATTATCCTGGTGATTCTTTCGCAGATAAAACTATTAACCCCGCCCGCTTAAAAAAAAAACGGCTCTTTTTAACGGCTCTTGGAAAGGAACGGAGCCATAAGATCCAGCTCCCTTCAAAGATCCGTAATTCCCCTCACCAATACAGTTATATTGACTTAACAAATTAATATCTCAACAGAGACCAAGCTGATTTTTACCATTGAAAATGCAACTGAAACGTCCACCTTTTGCAAAGTGATGTTTGATCTCAAATTGATGCATGTATTCACAGTTTTGTGCACGTTCTCAAAACTTCTGAATACACACATTCAGATGTTCACACAGGAGTTTGCATGTGAACAGATATGGTATCACAACTCTGCACACACATTTAAAATAATATTGATACATAATAATACCCCCATAATAATGTCACAATTTATACTGAGTGTGATAACTATTTTCTTTAAAGTCAGTAAACTTAGGGTTTCTCAGAGTTTAGGAGGGTAAAATGCCAGCGCTGATTTTGCCTTGTTTTTCCAACATGGGCACAATAGACTCATCCGTGGTCCCGTGGCTCTGCACTTTAAAGTGACACATGTTGACAGGGCTGCTGTCCTTTCTCTTCTGTTAGAGTGATCTTTTCACTTAAAGCATGGCACAAGCGGCTCTGAAACCACTTCAAGGCATCAGGGAAGACTGCAGAGTGCTGGGGTTTGTCGGTAGAACCAAAACATTAAAGGAAAGATGGATGCACTTCATATAGCCGACACCTGGAGACAAGAAAGAGTGGGGGTGAAGGCTGGGTGGAGGTGTCAGAGGTTTTATTTATCATGAGTATGTTGTGTGTCTAGCAGACCTCAACCAACACTTACACTGTCAGGAGAATACTGATTAGAATACTGCAAAATGTGACTGGATGCAGAAAGACTTCCTGCAAGTAACATGGGATATGCTAATGCTAATGTACTTACACGAGCTGTTTCAAATGTGTCCCATTATGACGTTTGGCAAAATGCAATTTAGTACCTGGATGCACTCAAGTCATAACTAAATAAAAAGTTGTGTATTGAAACCTGTAGGCCTACATTTCTCACATGCAACGACCGCCATCTTGGCTACGTCACGGTTGTTTGGATCGAAACAGGACTAAACAAATACAAGTAAATCATGTGTTTTTTTTCACTATTTTATAGACGTACCAATACAGTACCGCAATTAAACGTATTTAATTTGGTCTTAATTTACATTATTTTATTTCATTTTCTGTTCTTATATCATATTCTATTGACATGTAGCCTAGCCTATATAGACTTTTTCCCTAGTTTTTATTTCGTATTGTAGCCTATAGCTTGCATTGTTGGAGGAGCTCAGGTCAGAAGAATTTCATTGCCGTTTCTACACTGTAGCTTTGTGCATATTTATAACAATAAAACATCCATCCATCCATCTTCTCCCGCTTATCCGTGGTCGGGTCGCGGAGGTAGCAGTTCCAGCAGAGAGCCCCAAACTTTCTTTTCCCTGGCCACATCAACCCGCTCTGACTGGGGGATCCCAAGGCGCTCCCAGGCCAGCGAAGAGATATAATCCCTCCATCTGGTTCTAGGTCTACCCCTTGGTCTCTTCCCAGCTGGACGTGCCTGGAACACCTCCCTAGGGAGGCGCCCAGGTGGCATCCTAACTAGGTGCCCGAACCACC
>NW_011334889.1:0-6613 GCF_000735185.1 Notothenia coriiceps
GTAGAGTGGTCAAGTTTGGCCAAAACAGTGGGACAGGCAAATCTATAAATGGTATCATCGTAGTCCAGCTGGGACAGGAATAAGCCAGAGACCAACCTTTTACGGGATGAAGTTGAAAAACAACATTTAAGTCTGAAAAGGAAGCCAAGAGTGAAGCCAAGAGTATTCCTACAAAAGATCTGAATACTTCTTCCACCTCTGTCTGATTTCAAACTCTTCCATTAACACCCTGAGTAAGTTTGTTGTAAATAAAACTGCAGCAGCACAGAACGTGAACGTTGCAAACAGCTGATTTTGTGCAGTTCTCCAGTGTGTGCGCGGGGCACAGAATGTGCACAGGGGAGTCTCCCAACGAAGCCAGTTGACGTAGTTTTGGTACAATTCTGTTGGACACACCGACGTTAACAGCAGCCCTGTCTGTGCACACGGCGACCAACTCCGTCGGCCAGTGATCTAAGCCCGCCTCCTGTAAAGCTTCACAGGTCCGTCGGTTCTGGCCTGCTCGGCTCGGCCAGCACCCAGTTCAATCAGTCCAAGAAAGTCAGAAGATATTTTGGGAAAAAGTTTTTTTGTGGACATCTAGTTTTTTGCCACGCATGCGTACCAGTTATGTGCACCCCTGATTATTATCGAAGAAGCTCATGAATACTGTACTACTGATGGCTATAGGAATAGAAGGCTCAATAGAGCTCAGGAGATCTTGCTCAGCCTGGTTACACTGCTGAACAGAGACATAGAATAATTATTATTCTTAGAGTGAGTAGTGAGCTGCTCTGGCATTATAAGAACCCTTCTTTTCATTGTTAAGATTTTTTAGCCACACTAGACAAAATTCTTTCCGCTTGTTGAAACGTAATTATCCATTCAAGTTTTCTCAACTATGCTTCAGTTTGCATGAGCAAGCCCTCATGTGTTATTGTCTTAAGTGCAGATGAAAGCACTTCCTTTAACTACAGTACTCCCAGAAAGACCTTTAGTATAATAACATAGGGGCACACCATTGGCTGCCACTCAAAACTAATTCATTGCTCTTAAATAAGGGCCATTCAGCAACACACTTAAGTACTTGTTATAGGTTAGGAGGCCTTTTAACAATTTGATCCCAATTTACAATGGAAAATGAAAAATCACCAATTCCCTAACAATTTCTGGTCTCACTCTGCCCCTTTTGCATTGAGCATGACCCATAGTTACTAACAATAAAGGTATCAGCTTTAAAAGTCATGATCACATGACTGGTCTTTTTAAAGAACAAATGACAATAGACTTTGGTACTTATTATACCATGCTTCTATACTAACAAGCTATGCCAATATTTGTGGTAAACATTAGAATGTGAACATTGCCTTTGTAAGCATGTTGGGATGCCCACGTTAGCATCCTGCTAAAGCAGACTGCTGCTGCTATTACCAACACAATACTGTCAGACAGATTATGAATGCAGGAATGTATTTTGTAACATTTTCTTACAAATTATAACATCACACTACTGACTAGTCAAACGTTTGGACACACCTTTCTCATTCAAAGATTGGTATTTATTTTGATTTGTTCTACATTGTAGATTTATACTGAAGACATCAAAACTATAAAAGAAGACATATGGAATTATCTAATAAACAAAAAAGTGTTTCCAGAATATGATTTATATTTTGCTGGCTACTGCAGAATGCTGTGGTAACCATGCTGGTTAAGTGTGCCTTGAATTCTGAATAAATCACCAACAGTTTCACCAGCAAAGCCCCCCCATACCATCACACTTCCTCCTCCATGCTTCACGGTGGGAACCACACATGCAGAAACCATCCGCTCACCTTCTCTGCATATCACAAAGACACGGAGGTTGGAACCAAAAATCTAAAATGTGGACTCATCAGACCAAAGTACAGATTTCCACTGTCTAATGTCCAATCCTTCTGTTTCTTGGCCCAAACAATTATTTTCTTCTTGTTGCTCATCCTCAGTAGCGGCTTCTTTGCAGCTATTGGACCATGAAGGCCTGATTCACGTTGTCTCCTCTGAACAGTGGAAGTTGAGATTGTCTGCTACTTGAGCTCTGTGATCATTTATGTGGGCACTAATCTGAGGTGCTTTGATTTGTGCTTTCTGAGGCTGGTAACTCTGATGTATTTATCCTCTGCTGCAGAGGTAACTCTTGGTCTTCCTTTCCCAGGGGGGTTCTCATGAGAGCCAGTTTCCCTCATAACGTTCGATGGTTTTTGCGACTGCACATTTTTGCCCGGATCGACTGGGCCTTCATTTCTTACACCTCGTTCACACGTTCCCGTGAAGCTCTCGATGGAGACGCTTCTCATTCACTGTGAATGGGGTGACGTCACAGCTTTGCGTTACGTTGCTTTGCTTTGCCTGCGTTGCTCGCGGTGAATGTTGAGAAAAGTTCAACTTTTCAAGCATCGACGCTAGCCAATCAAATCATATGCAAGTACAAGCGCTAGCCAATCAAATCGCGTGCTTTGTGTGTGTGGGAGATTAATGTGATTGGTTGTTGGTCATGTTAACCCCAAGCGCCAGACACGCCCACCGGCAAGCGTCAAAGCCACGGAACCGTGTGTACGTAGCGTTAAGGTGATGATGGACGGTTGTTTCTCTTTACTGATTTGAGTGGTTCTTGCCATAATATGGATTGCAACAGTAGTCAAATAGGACTATCCACTGTGCACTATCCCTACATCTGCACAACACAACTAATAGTCTCAAACACATTAAGAAGGCAAGTAATTCCACAAATTGACTCTTGACAAGGCACACGTGTTAATTGAAAACCATTCCAGGTGACGGCCTCATGAAGCTGACTGAGAGAAGCCAAGAGTGTGCAAAGCTGTCCTCAAGGCAAAACGGGGATACTTTGAAGAATCTAAAATAAAAATAATATTCTGGATTTTTTAACACTTTTGTGTTCTTTCATAGTTTTGATGTCTTCAGTATTAATCTACAAAGTAGAAACAATTTTAAATAAACAAAAAACATTGAATGAGAAGGTGTTTCCAAAATGTTGGTACTGTACGTTCAAAGATTGAGACATGGCTCTGGTCAGTGAAGAAAAAGTGTTAAAAAAATATAAAAAAGTGGGGGTTTGGTTTGACACATAAAAAGGAATAGATTGCACATTAATATAATACCTACACATATATCAACAATAATTCCTATTGGAAAGTCTACAATAAATATGCTTTGAATTTGAATAATGAGTACATTCTTTTTATTTAGACATTATACAACTGAAATGATGTAACTACTGCTATAATCCTCGCCAGGTTGACCTGTTTTCTATTAAGCCTTTTGAGGGTCCTAAAAGGACACGGCGTGCTATTCCTAAATCTCATGAAGATCCTATTTCGTAAATAAAATAATGCCTTAAAGATTTTCTTATACTGGCAGTTATATCTCAAAATATCTTGCAGTCCTATTAACATGAAAATACATCTATTGATTAGAAAAAATAAAAGCATTAGGGATAGTTGTTGCTGACGATAATCTTATCTTGTCCGGAAGTGCATTGACCAATTGGTATCAGACAGTGTACGGATCAAGATAGGCTAAATACATTATCATTATTAATATTCTCGATTATTGAAATTAGTTTTTGCCCTGAGGGACCTAAAGATGACGAGGTCATTGAGCAGATTATTTTGTTGGCCGTTAGGTCCTTTTAATGCTTGGGTCTGGAGCAAGCCATCTTGAAATCTGGCAAGTTTACAATGAAATCTAGTATGAATATTCATAGTTCCCAGAGGATGTGTCCTGTAGGGGTGCAACAACTAATAGATTAAAATTGATGACCAAATTAGTTGCCAACTAATTCAGTCGTCGATTCGTTGGTGACGTCATAACGTTTGGTTTACGTACCGTTAAGCTCCAACGTTATCGGTCTTTCTATCGGTACTGGAGACATTTAAAAAATATGTCTTATTGCTACATAAACATTATATCACAGTCTTAGTGTCGCCAACTCGTTTCTAATATGCAAAAAGACAAAAAAAATGCATCTGGTGTATTTTCGACCTTTCCAATCCAGACGAGATCTCTCTCTCCCCCGTCTGTGTGCGAGGGGGCGGGGCAGTTTACACATACGCGGCTGCTACATGCACACACACACACACACACACACACACGGAGGAGGAAATGGCGGAGAGAACGCGCTCCAAGGTGTGGTTAAATGTTACCCATCTCGATGTGGACAATGCTCGTTGCCAATAGTGCAATAAGAGTTTAGCATGTAAGGGCGGTAACACGAGCAATTTGTCTAAACATTTAGCAAAAGTGCACCACATTCAGACGGAGAAATGCACCGGGTTCGACTGTCTTTCTAGTAGCTCTGTAGCCCCACCATCCACGAGTAACGTTTCCACGTCAGGTGTTATGTATGCTAGCAGCAACACACAGAGTTAACTCCATTATACAAATATTGGTTAATGATTAGAGGTAACTGAGTTATTTATTTTGTTAAACTTTCAGCTATTCTGTCATCAGATTATTTAATTTAAATAAAAAGCAATGTTAATTTTGTTCACAATTTGTTAAATTAATTTATTAATACATGTATTTTTGAATCAAGTATTCACCTTTATTGTCTTCATTGTTAGTTTCCACATGCCTAAAACAACCTCAAGCTAAATCTAAAAGTTGATGGCTAAATAAGAGCGTTTGAGAAATTGTGCAAGGCACAATAGTCCGAATAGTCGATTAATCGTTTCATTAATCGATAGATTAATCGATTATCAAATTAGTCGTTTGTTGCAGCCCTAGTGTCCTGTATTGCAAGGGCTACCAATCTTGTAAAAAGCACAATGACAAGGTCAATATGTTCATGGATCAACACTAATGTCTTTTACAAGTTTAAACTGATTAACTTGTTTCATTGGAATTGTTGAGTATTGATCAACTCCTAGAGTTTATCCTAATCTGTGACCTTTCCTTTTGTGTCACCAACACGCAGAGTATTATGGGGCCAACTAATTGCTATTCATCCCTGTTTTAGCAATGTTTGCACAAATCAGCTATACCTAGGAAAGTATTATTAAAATGATTATACATTGACCTGCAAGCACAAACTGACTAGATGTAACTGTTTTTCTCTTACCAATGCATCTCGTGTGAAATTGTGTATGTATGGACTTTTGAAAGGAAGTTACAGTTTTTTAACCTTAATTAAATCCTATCACACTTTTCAATGTTGCTTTAGAGGAATAATAGTGATATTTTATGCAGTGGTGGCGAATCTTCATCAATTGAATAATTGAATAGGTAACCCTGAAGTCTGAATCTTCAGAGGAAAATGACTCCTATAAAATGGAGCAAAAGTGTGGAGAAGGCATAAACCAAATAAGATCCCCCTAAACAAACTATGTATGCTTGCTGGGACTAACTGGGCCTCAGCCTACTGTAGATGCCACATTTCAACTATGCACATATTCTCCAAACACAATAATCCTTGAGCTGGAGGACAAATAACAGCAATGGTTTAGTTACCAGGCTAGCCAAGCCAAAGGGCAAACAAAACAATGGCCTGATTTGTACGGCTGAAAGTTTCTTTGTTGTTTTTGTCATGCTATGACTTATAATCTGTAAATATACTATTAAGCATCCGAACGTGTGAGCAACCTTGTGTTCTGGCCCTACTGGGCTTCCAGCAATTCAAATAATACATCACGTCTCATGTAATCTGATGTGCAGTATATCCCTTTCATGCCGTGGCCGTTGGTCTGTCCAGGGGCCTCATTTATAAACCTTTGCATAGGATTCACGTGGGAAGGTGGCGTACGTAGGACAAAGCAAGTAAATACGCACAAAAAATTTCCGATTTATAAAACACTGCACACGCACGTCCTACGCCAGTTTCCCTTTATAAATCACAATCAACTCGAATTGCGGCGCAGCTTTTGCGGGCTTCACGTAACGTCCATATTTACCTATAAATAGTCAAAGAAACGGCCCGTATTAATATTCATGTAGACCAGGGATGGGCAAATTATTTGTAGCACTGATACCGTCCACTAGACTCCTAGTTACGTCGCGAGCTGCGTACATGATTTCGTTCAGCAGCCAAATACCGCAAAATAATCTGTGACGCGTTTGTGTGTGGAACAGCAGAGTGCGGGTTGACAGGTGTCTGTGTTGACATTCCCCTTATTGTGGAATAAGGGGAATGCAGAGACAGGCTACAAGTGTCTTAGGTTTAAGTTAGACAACTAATGTCTGGGTTTGTTTTCATGACTTCATGTTTATGTCTTCTTAATGGTTAATCTTAATGCACACACATTTTCTGGGCTTTCCAATAGTTTAAAATAGTTTTATTCCACTGTTAAATAACCTGTGCAATACAAACATGCCACTTGTAAAAATTAAATAACATCTCTGTGAACTGATATTTGTTTAGTGAGCTTATGAGAGGATGTTCCTTGAAAGATTGAAAAAAGTCAATGAAGATGTCAGAGTTAGTATATTTGTTAATAATTACATACAATACATGGAATTTGTGTGTGTGTGTGTGTGTGTGTGTGTGTGTGTGTGTGTGTGTGTGTGTGTGTGTGTGTGTGTGTGTGTGAGAGAGAGAGAGAGAGAGAGAGAGAGAGAGTGTGTGTGTGTGCGTGTG
>NW_011334890.1:0-5933 GCF_000735185.1 Notothenia coriiceps
TTCCATTCAAGTGCTTTATTAGGAGGTTCAATGGATCAGCTGGCGGCTCAATGCCGACGTGCAACCTTTGCACGGTATTTAAACATATAAATAAACAAATCCCAGTCGTATGGATGTGTGCGGTCAAAATCATTATGTACGCATATCCTGCCTAGCTGACCAATCAGTCTCTGTTTGGGGAGAAAAGCCTGTACTCTGTTCGATCAAACGATGAGCCAGAGACTAGTGGAAATGGATTCTAACCTGACGCTAACTTACTGTTTGCTAAAGAAAACGCAACCTCTGTTGGATGTCAGTTCTCTGGTTTTAAGCTCAGCTGCATTGGGTTGCTACATCACACGGCAACACAAAAACATTTTTACCAGCTCCTTAAACAGCACAGAAGAATGCATGCCGGTGAACGTTTCGACTAATAAAGACACAGCCGAAAGCCAGCATGCAAGCCAAACTAAGCAAAGCACATTTACAGATGCCTTCACAAGCGTTACGCTATACTACAGGTCCTAACACAGGTAGCTGCATGGGACCTGTGAGGAGCAGCAGGATAATTTAAGGGGTGAAAGACGGAGATCCAGGAGCCAGGATGGCACGGCCATTTAATTTAGAAGCAAACAAACTCAAACGCTTTGTGTTTTAGGGTTGCTGTGGCGACAAATACTTGGCTCACTGAAGAGCTGACGGTCATTTACTGTTCATTAGACCTGAATGAGAACTGAAAATACAACAAAGCAGCATCACCATAACCAGCCCAACATAAAACTAATGGAACATTTGTGGAGCTCACGTAAAGAAACAAAAATGTTGAAGAAGATGTGTATTATTTAAATTTAAAAAAAAGGAATAAAGGTAGTCTTTATCTGGTACCGGTTTGTTCAAAAGACGAAAGACTATATCTGAGAGAAAAGCATAAATAGGAAACGTGGATAGTGTGTCTCAGACAGGACTGAAGACACAGCTGCATGATGTGTAAGTGGCTGTTCAGAGCAGCAAATCAGATTCCCTCGACATGTCAGGCTTTTATATTTAGCTGTATTCATCAGCCAGATTAGTCCACTGCACACACGGGAGAGGACTGCTGCTACTTTTAGTCAAGCAGGAAAACACGCACACACGCTCATTTTACATATATGGAAACTCTGCAGGCGACACAAGTGTGTTGTGGCAGAGAAACTCCCTCTGGAGAGAAGTTGGGGATTTTAGCCTTTATTTGTATTTACTTTAACCATTTAGATAAACAGAACCTATATAAACCCACTAGAGGAAAGGGAGAACCCCGCAGAGCAGAACAGGGCCTCTTCAACTCTGCAGAAGAAGACTGCATAGACCTTGTGTGTGGTTCATACTCACTATTTTAGCCACTTTACCACATTTACGGAGGGACTGCACAGCGAAGGAATGAGGCACGTTGTCCATGGGGATGGAGTTGACCTGAATGACACGATCATTCTCACTGGACAACAAAAAGAAAACACATAAAATGATAAGAAAACTATGAAAACTAAATCTGAATGTCACATCAACAATGTTTCATCAAAAATAGAGACCAAAAAGTTGAAATTAAATGTAGAATGCTTTTTTTAAAGATTGGTTTAGGAGTCAGTCAGAGACCAAGGTCTGAGCCAATATCTCTGAACTTTATGTTCAATTCATTTCCTGAAATAAATAAGAACTGAGCTGCTGCAGCACAAGCTCTTTGAAGATCATAATATTTAGCAAGATATCATGAGCAGATCTCCTGCTGGTTCACTAAAATATAGGAAATACAAAATATATTCACTACAATAATATGATATAGCATGGTCAGACAGGGTGGCTGCACATGTGAAGAGAATGCACTGAGCTTTGATGAGATGATGACAGATGATCTGACCATGTGATGGGAGTCAGCAGCTACAGATGCTGCACAATTTACAAGCAGCACCAATGGTATACACTTCCTGCTTCGTTAGTGGGCTAATGTATTTATATTTTCTTTAGCTAATATTGGATGTTTACATAACCACACATATGAAGCATTACAATAAAGATCGCTTTGGTGGTATAGGCCCAAAATACACATGGTTTTTGTTCTGATCTGGACTTAAAACGGCGAAGTATGTTTGTTTTCTTTAAAAAGTTGTATTAATCTAGTTTAAAGAACAATTACTGTATTGTAACCGTGATTTAAAATGACACATAAGGTGATGGAAGATATTGGCCATATCAGGCTCTCAGACCTACTATTACTGTTTTTGCATTTCCCCCTAAATCGTGCAGAAGCCCTTATCTGACCTTCCCTTTGAAGGTTTCTGGAAATGTACAGAACCTTTGCTGCCCTACACAGCAGCCCCCCTAGTCCATCTAGCTTTGTCAGACTTACAAGAGTAATCCATCTGCTGGGCCCCCCTGCAGCACGTCTGACACGATGATCGACGTCTCACCATTGTCCACGTTGGGGTTGTCACGCCCACCTGACACCGCGATGCCGAAACCCATCTTAGTGTCCTACAGAAAAAGGAATAACACAGTACATTCAGACAGAATGATACAGTACACACTAACAAAACTGACCCTCTGGACTGAGAGGACACAGGGTTGAAGCTCTGAGCCTCCTGCGCCTCACATGACACGCTGAAGTTAGGATACAGATCATGGTTTAGGTAAAACATTGAAAAACAGGTCATGTTTCATGCTTTGAGTCAGCATTGACCTTTTATTAACCAAGAGTCAGGCCATTGTGTGTCCCTTACTGTAGCTAAAGCTGCGGTACGAATTGTCAGTTTAGCTTAGGAAGGCTCCTAACGGAGTGAAATGACCCGGAAGTACCTCAGTATCAGCCATGATAAGAGCCGTTTGAATTAGATGATAGGAAAGGAGCTTTGAAACTTCCTTTATAACCTCCTTTAGCTTAGGAAACACTGGACCTTCCTTTACGAAATGCTGTCCCGTAATGCGTTGCGGTCGCAACATTTACCGTGACACAACATCCATCCGTTCACGCAAACAACCGATAGTGACCGAGAAATGCAAATCATGAAAGTTCCGGTACTTATTCAGCAATTTAAAACGTATGCCCTAACTTGCCAAAGTGCTTTGTTTTGAATGTTCAACACTATAATAATCAAAATGAGAAATATGAATGTTACTTTTTCACTGTAGAATGATCAAATAAAGTCATTTATTTATAACAAATAAAATAGTATTTATTTTAAAAGTTTCATACAATCATACGTATTGGGATTCATGTGGATTAATAGGTCTGGACCGCAGGGTGACAACAATACGTTTCACTATACTTTTTTTATTTAATTTCCAACCTTGGTAATGAAGAACATATTTTTTACCTGATGTTCGCGTTCCTAAAACCGCATGGAACACCTCCATAAGAACGCACGGTGCAAAGTATCTATGGGCGCATGCAGTCGTCTGCTGTACAGAAATGTGTAGTTTCCATACGGCAGACGTACATGAATAACATCCGCTGGCACAAATACATCGGACAGTTTAAGTGCAGTCGGATTCTCAAAGCATTTACAATTGGTAATTACAAAATTGCATTTGCTATTTCACATTACATTAAGCTCACTTTGGTGCCCTTGTTGCTTTTCCATTAAATGCTACTGACGGATTTCATGAAGATGGGTTAGCTATGATCAGGGCAGCTCTATTTTAAGGAGAGTGTTCAGGTGCACGGAATAAATCTGGCCTTGAAGAGATAATGTAAATGTGTTCCATGGATGGACACAGTCAATGGTATGTAATTGAGGAGTAAAATGCGTATGAATGTTTCATTTAGATCTGAATAATGGTTTCCTCAGTATATTATTTAAAGGAGAGGTGTCATGGCCATTTCCACTAATAATAATAATTCCATTGTTGAGGTATACTAAAATAGAAAAATACTGTGCAATTTTCCAAACTCACATTGGTTTAAAATACAGCATCTCTTTAAAGTATGTGTATTCAGCAGTATTCACTTTCTCCACTAAACGGCTAGCTGTTTTTGTCAACTAATATCAGTCGCATCCTACTTTGTCTACGGCCCGGCGTATTTGCCTGTGGGTGGCAAACACTGAGTTTCCGTACCCCGCCCTGGGGTAAACTAATCACAAATAACTCCAGAAAAGAGTTTAAAAGATCAATTTTGGAGCTCCTTCAGAAGGCTGATAAGGTCAAATATATATTTAGGAAGTTGATCAAGTATTTAAAACTCAACCACTGCTGCTAGCTTTGTCACTGCTCTGGAGATAGTAAGGCTAGGAAAACTGTTTACAGTCGGACACAAAATACAAAGAAACAAACAAATCATTCATTAAAATATCACGGCATGTATTTTCAGACTCCAAAAAGCAAATTGAAAGTAGAAATTAGAGTTACGTCTCTCTCGGCAAAGACGGTAGAGGAAAGCATCATTAAAACAGCAACAAATGAGGACATTAACTTAGCTCAAGCATACTCAATAGAGTCAGAAATGGAAACACTATTGAACAGACAGCGCTTTTATGCAGATACGGCTGACTGCTGTACGTGGCTGAGGAAAAAACAGAAGAGGATGGGACACTGCAAAGGATTTAAGTCATAATTACATTTGACAGGACTATTTTTTTATGTTTAATGTTTTACACAAGAGTTTTGTTATTTCCTTGGTAATAATAGGTCAACATAGCAATAAAATGTCAACAGCTTTCCCTGTTGTAGTTCTACAATTTGATAAACAAACTATAGTTTTTAATATGCTGTGATATTGAATATTTTTTGCGGCTCCACACCAATTGTATCGTCGGAAAAGGGGTCAGAATGGCTCTTTTGATTAAAGTTCGCTGTCTCCTGCCCAAGCTGATGGAGCAGACACACATCTTATTCTGTTAATTTATTTCATGTCAGACTTTAATTTGTGCAAACCTTATTTTATGATGTTGTTGTCTCTACCAAGATGAATGAGATGCAAAGAGTAATGGCACTTCAGTTGGGTAAGTATAACACCTCCCTGTACACTCTACTATGTATACACTATGGAGATGCATTTTTCAATGTACAATATTTAATTTTACATTATTTTCTTGTATAATTTATCTTCTCTTTACATATATAGGCTATAGACTCCTGCATTAACTTACAACATTCTCTGCAGGATTTAGCTTATTTAAAAATCGTATTACTTGCACATTGGTCTTGCAACATAATCTGCACCATTATATTCTACTCTGTTTTTTTAAAATAAAAAGCACATATGGACAGAAGGTTTAAACCTATTAAAATGTATAAGTAAAGACATTTAGTCAAATAACGTGACAGACTAGGACTGTGCAGTTGGTATCAGCTGTGCTCCTCCATCAGGCCTGGTCCTCCTCGCAGAGGAAAGACCCTCAGTCCTCTCCGGGCCAAACAAACAGACAGGACGTCCATCACACGGAGGTTTCTCCCTGAAGTCTCTGCAGCTCTCTGGACACCACGCTGTCTCAATCCGTCCACACTGAATATGAGGGGGGGAAAATTAAAATAATAAATGCTTTAGACAATAAGAAACATAAAGTTGACTTTTGAGTTGCTCAGTTTTTTTAGATTGTCAATACTATTACTGTATAACTAACATATCAGGTTAAGAGGCACATTCAAATAAAGATTGGTCTTTAAATACATTTTGTCTTTTGAATTGTTTGTCTAAAGTCATGGATCTAGAATTGGTACTTAGTTTTAATGATACAGTCTGGTTATTATGCTGTTTGGAGGAGGCCTCACAGGTAAGAGCACTAACTAGCTACCATCACATGTACCTTAGCTTGACTTAAATGTATTAAACGTATAGTTAAGTGATATCAAAATATAAATAACTAATGTCATGCAAACATATTAATATTTGCTTGATTCCAGTGTTGAATTTAGCACAATTGCATACAAACGTTAAGGGATTTTAAGATTCTGAAGTATTATGCTAAAAACTCAATAACTTAGAT
>NW_011334891.1:0-4245 GCF_000735185.1 Notothenia coriiceps
CCTGGTTTGCTGTGCTGCCTCCTAGTCGCCACCATGGTTTGCTGTGCTGCCTGGGGATGCTCAAATCGCTCAGAGAAAGGAGTACGAATGTACGGCTTCCCCACTGACACAGAGCGGAGGAAAAAATGGCTGGCTCCAGTCAGCAGGAGCAATTTCACGACCAACAGCAAAAAAATATGTTAGGTTATTATATACAAACACTGCATTTGCACTTTTTCACAAAACGAAAACCACACCATTGGGAAAGCTTAATGTTTTGTTTAATACAAAAAAACAGGGAAAGGCTTGAAAAACACAGAGTTGAGACTCAGGGTGCAGGGTGAGGGTCTCAGTGCAGGTATTCAGGCTCCATTGAATCCCCCTCTGGTTTTTGTGCTGAAAGAGGGAGTAACAGACAGGAGAAAGGGTTATACACACCTATATAGCACACCTATTGGATGGGAAATTACCTTGGGGAGATAAGGTGTGGTCTTTGTTCCCAACTGAAGTTATGGAACTTTATTATTTGTGAGTTTAACAAAGTATGACAAATGGCATCAGTAACAGATGTGATATGAATATCTATAAAGTTGTCTCACATTCTTGGTCATATTTTATATACAGTATGTAATGAGTATAACATGTCCAGTAAGTATAAAGTGTTTCCTAATACTGTGTATTCAACCACTATGGTATTATAGTGTATGCTACTATGGTATGGTATCCTAGCTTAATCTGTTATCTGTAAACGTTCCCTAAATCTACCAATTTAGGGATAATCCACTGACATCCTTTAATACACATGTTAATTTGAATCAGATGTACTGATAATATCCGCAATATACATCTTTAAACTTCTTCTTACCTTTAAAAGTCCGTCACAAACGGTCTATTATGCTGCAACTCTACAGCTCTGCTAGCCTTGGCGCTAACTTCCGGGGAACGATTGAGAGGCTCCACGATCCGCCATTGCTGTAAAAAAGTGGTCCATTGGAGTGAACGGAGATGACGTAACTCTCAGTCTATATGGCGCTGGGGCAAAACCACTCATCGATCCCTAGGCAAAAAACCACCACAAACAAGTGTATTTCCTAAAATGTTCCTTTCAATTCCCAACTGAATATCCACACTAGGAAAAATAAAAGTTGGGAATGTTACTTCCTCCTGAGTAAGACATGATCCAGTAAATGCCTCAGTATAACAGCTATGTTCAATGATTGTATACTGTATAAGAAAACATGCATCTGTACAATATTACCTATATAGTTCAATAGATAAAAAGATATCTGCCATGTCTGCGCAGTAGGGGGATATGGGTACACTCAGCGGGTGCAGGCTGAGGTTGTCTTTGCCAGCGCTGCACAATCTCCACCTCACCCCATTTGTTTCTGACAGATTGACACCAGGGTGTGTATGTGTGTCAAGCTGTGCCAGGGGGCTGAGGCGGAGGTGTTGATCAGTGAACTGAAGCTCTGTGACTCATCTCTGACTAGCTCCGCTGAACAGCTTACAGTAACTCTGCCCTAACAACTACAGATAGATATCAACAGGGTTGAGTCCCCATCTAAACCCCAGCACCGCTACATTAGTAGTTCTGACGGTTATTTGCATATTCATGACTTTCTAACTTACTATATAATGTCCTTTATATTTGTTGCTTTTTGATCCAGAGGGAAAACTTAGCTTGAATATTCTTTTTAGATATCTTAATTCTTCTCCAATAACCTTTACCATTTTAAGTTATTATTTCATATTTTTGGACATTAACATAGGAACAATTAGGGAAATGTGGTACTTTGTTGATTGGTTATGACTTGTGTCTGATATATTCATTTTGTTGTCCACACAACTTTAAAACTTGATTGACACATTTTGCATTAAAATGCCGTTATTGGTGTCTCCATGCAATCCATGACAACAATGTAATACATATACTGAAGTCCTCCAAATTAAATGATAAAGCAAAATCCTTTGTAACTGACCTCAAGAGCGACTCATATAAGTCAGACCATTGTCAGACCACCCTGACATCACTAGTCAGTGCCTTCCCAAGTGGTTGCATCCCGACTGATTGACAAACTGGCCTCAATTAAATTAATGAGCGTGCATTTGTTTACAGAGGGCTGAAGTTCAACCAAAACCCCAGTCTGCTCTGATTGGTTTAGCTGAATGGCTCCGCTGTGATTGGTCTTCCACTTAGAGATGTCCCGCCCCTTAGCCTATCACGTACACTGTTGTGGAGTGCTAGCTAATAGAAGTGCAAGTGTTACGTAGTGATGTCACTTTGTTGGTAAATGCTCATGCCTAGACCTTAAGCCTTTGCAGATCCTTTGCAATTGGGGTTGGGTGCAGATAGTGACAGCTGAGTAATCATCTGTTTGCAGCAACTAAAGCACAGAACATAGCATTCTTCCAAAACACGATTAAAAAAAAATCCCATCCATATGGGTCTTAGATCTCTGTAAAGCGGATACCACACCATTAGATGTGTTTGGTATACAATGGGGAAAAACTGAATCTCAAATTGCATGGAACTACTCTCCTATAAAGTATTATAGAATATGTGTTAGTACCCCTAGTGTTATGCCATCGTTCTGACTGCCCTTGATTACGAAACCCCAGTAGTGTAAACAAATTCCTGTTGAACCAAAAGCCCATTTGGTTGAAAGTCTGTTATTCTGGCAACATGGCAATTCAAAGACCATTACATTGATCACAAAAGGCATCAACACAATATAAAAGGACATTTAAATACAATTTAAACAGTCATTTATTGTGAGTGCTAATGTAAAAACAAATGTCCTTTGCCACTTAGCACTTAATTCCCCCAATCCAATTTTACAAAAAAAAAGAACGGTGTCCAAATAAGGTCAATCATATTGTAAGCTGCTAATTAAAAAAGCTATTTGAAACCACCACAGCTTACTCACCACTATGAACACCTATTATTTTATTTTAATATGCCGCAAATGATTTTCTGTCATTAGGAAACATATAAGAGTAAAGCTCCACATGTTCCCTCCGCACGGCAAGATAATTATTATAACTATTATGAGGAAGGTTTGAATTTTAAAGGACAACTATGCTATAGCAACATGCTGAGCTAAGTACAAATTAATTATTTACAACTCTATTAGTCAGTGTGAGACAAAGCCTCCTGCCAGGCACGCCACACTGTTGGAGTCAGTTTTGACACATTTGACATACTTGGCTACTGTTGGTCTCTAGAGTTAAAAGTGTGTGGCATTGTGGGTAAAAGTGTAAGCTATGGGACATTGCTTTGTATAGGGAAAGACTCAGTATAATATGCTGTTATTCAGCTAGTGAGTTTGCAGAAAAGTGTTTAACTCAGAGTTCCAGTAAGACAATATATGAAAAACACTGTTTGTGTTTGCAGCTTACGAAAAATAAAGCCTCTGCTTTACATTTTTTGACCATCTTTCACTGCAAAGTTGCCAAACTGCGTTAAAGCTAGTTTACAGCTAGCTAAAGCTAACAAAGTGAATATATACCAAAAAGAGGTCTCCCAACTACGCATTGTGGACCGTCAAGCTGGAAATGTAGTAGATATGTTCATGCCTGTACATTTTGGAGACTTGCAACTGCTTTGTATATGACTACAAATGTTCTACTTTGTCACAAATTCCAGAGCTGCCATGGGGGCACAGAGGAGACCATAGGCGCTTCACACCGGAGTACTTTTCCCAGGAATAGCTCCGATAGTTCCTGGGATTTTGCGTTCACACCAAAAAGATCTGGAACTACAACTTAGTTTGCGCAAACCTTTTCACCCCTTTTCAGTCCCTGCGAGAGAGGTGGTACTTTCCTGGGGAGAAAAATGTTCCAATTTCTGNCGGCCGGGGACTTCGGGTGGCAGTATACGCCGTGAAGTTGTTTGCGGCCTGCCAGTAAACCCAAAGCAGAAGAAGAAGAAGTGACGTCAGCGGCTTCATTTGCGTAATCCTCCGTCATGGACTTATTCAGGTGTGAACGCGATCTACTAGATAGTTCCGGAACTAAAGATT
The DNA here is from genome assembly GCF_000735185.1 of Notothenia coriiceps. Lineage (NCBI taxonomy): Eukaryota > Metazoa > Chordata > Actinopteri > Perciformes > Nototheniidae > Notothenia > Notothenia coriiceps. The sequence goes on from NW_011334891.1 coordinate 4,005, forward strand.
TACGGGGAACGAACTAGTTCCGGGTAAGCTAATATAATTCCGTCGGGCAAAAGTACTTGGTGTGAAAGTGCCCTTCATGAGTCCAATCGCGTCCTCAAAAAGGAACTCCTTTTAAAAGTGTATTTCAGCATCACGTCAAAAATGGCTGCCACTCGTAGCCTCAACACACACCAACAACGGCCGATCACAAAACGCTGAATGGCTGCTTCATAGACTCCGAGCTTGAATTGATAGGCTGGCA
>NW_011334891.1:8363-10560 GCF_000735185.1 Notothenia coriiceps
TGCAGAATAACAAAATGAATGCCGTGAATAAACCGAAATACACGTGTTGAAGCGGTTCGCTGGTGATTACTACGCCCCCCCCCGAATATTCGCTGCTAATTACTACCGAATATCCGGAGCCCGAAAAATGGTATTCAAGACAGCCCTAAAGTACAGTACTTGAATAAGCGTACTTAGTAACTTCCCACATCTGAAATCAGATATGACTTCAAGTCATGTGATAATTTCTTAGTATTTGATCCTTCAACTTGGCCTCAGGAAATGCAAGGACTTCACAGTTTTGGCAACAAGTTTTGGAGAAAGCAAATCGGAGGCTTAAAAAGAGACAGGGAGGTACATCTTCATCATCTTCATCATCTATCATGCAAGAAGTGTAAATAGAGGAAAGTGAAGGAGACACTGAGGAGGACCACGCTTCGTGTGGGGTGAGTACCAAACACCAGAGGTGGGGACTCGAGTCACAAGTCGCATATTTTTGGACTTGAGACTTGTTTGACTAACATTGATAAAAGACTTGACTTGACTTTGAATTGGTATTCATGACTTGAGACTTGACTTAAGCTTGAGACAGATGACTTGAAAGGACTTGACTTTTTTAAATTAAATATTTGCGTTTGTTTTTGTATTGAGACATTACGTTTAGTTTTTTCAAAATGTGATTGGGTGATTATAGCGCCATGCGCGCAAACCTGGCAACCCACTAGTAGGCAGGAGCATAGATATATATAAACACTAGATGGCTCATGGGAGATTTTCCAGCGAAGCTAACCGGCCGCCATCTTGCTACAGTCAACAGCTACTCTGATACGCGCTATGGTAGCTGTTGTAAGGTGAGTGATCTGCACAAAAATACTCTTAACTCGCTGAAATCTTGACTAATTTACAAACGGTTTGGTTTATTATAAACGTTATTAGCATGGCTATGATGCAGGATGCTTGGGCATGTTGAAATTGCAGCTTTTCTTTGTGTATGTGGTTGTATTTATTAGCTGGCTAATAAGAAGAGGCTGTGAGTGAGACCTAATATTACAAAATTGACCCAGCAACTTTACACCAGTGGGAGAGGTATAACTGCTCTTTCTTTTCAACATAACTTAAGTTACACATGATTTCTTCCAAGTGGTTTGGCTTGTTAAAAACATCTTACATTTTAGATACATTATGATACAGGAAATTGCTGGCTTTGTGTTTACAGAAGTACCTGACTATGCCTGACTTTTGTGCAGCCTACGGATGCTCTAATCACCTTAGTCTGGAAACAAGAACCCGTTTCTCATGTTTTTAAGGTTTCCCAAAACCGGAGAGAGGAGGAGGCAGTGGGAAGTTGCAATGGGAAGTTGCCCTAAGAAGGGACGGTTTTGTTTCCTCTGGTAGGACACTGCTCTGCAGTGAGCACTTCAGGAGTGAGGACTTTGACAGAACGGGGCAGACTGTCCGGCTTAAAGATGGTGTTGTGCCAACAATATTCAACTTCCCAGCTCATCTTCAAAGGGTATGTGTTGGCCAACAAGAATTCAAGGTGTATAAGATTGATATATAAATATGTGATTAAATGTTACACTTTAGTTTTTCTTTCTGCAAGTTTAGGAATAAATAATGTGTTGTGTATTACAGCACATTTTAAACACTCAAAATGTCTTTAATTATGTTTATTTTAGCCGGAAGCAACAAGAAGCACAACCACATCTAGAAGAGCGGAAGATGACCTGCCCATGGACTTATCTCAGAATGAACCTCAGCCTAATGTTGTGAGTATTCTGAATGTGGCCAAGACCAGAGAGATTTAGTTCTGGAGGGTGAGGACGTCTCCTCTACCCCTGTGCATTCTGGGAGAGGATGTGGCTGTTGTGGAGGACTACAAATACCTGGGATACCCCGGTCCTATGTGTTAATCTGTGTATATTACACTTGCGTATGAGATCATGCAACCCAGTCTCACGGTATTACGTGTAATAGTCACAACATTTAATCTATTGATTCGTGTTCACCAAAACAATTTTTTCCCTTCTTTCGTGTCACACAGAACGATTTTAAAAGCAATGTATTTCTATTGGTAGTAAAGGGCTGCTCCCCCAGGAAGATTTTTTTTTTTAATATTGAAGTTAAATGCATCAACCTGGTGCACTTTGAGAGCAAAATGAATTTAAGGATACAGCTCTCAACACCCATATGAAACAGAACTGTAAACAGATTTTCT
>NW_011334892.1:0-2734 GCF_000735185.1 Notothenia coriiceps
ATACCACGGCCTGTCGTGAGCTATTGCTTAAGTATATATTTACCCTAGGGGTCAATAAAGTCCATCCTTAAACTAATGAAAAGCAATTGTAAAAAATAAAAGCCAACAAAGAAATGCTACAATAATACCACCAAATAAGAACATTGATTTAAACATTGAAATAAAAATACCCTTAGAGATCCTTGAACTGATTATTTTTTGAATAAAGTAAAACAAGAACAACAACTAGAACAATAACAAGCTATTACTTTTACATTAAAACAAAAAACTGATTACATGATTTTATTGGCGACTATATTTCATTTGCTTGTTCAATTGTTTTAATGAGCTTCCCCTCAATTGTCATTACCACCTCTAATTTTGCAATTTTCAGCATTTCATCAAATGGCTGCCAGGTAGTCGAGGTCACTTTGTATATTTGGCCACTCTCTAGCAGCACCTGGAGCAGGGTCTCCTTGCTGCTGCTGCTGCTGCTGCTGCTGTCGTCCATCACACCAATGATGCAATCTTTTAAAGTGGACCTATCATGCTATATTTGAATAATATAGTGTAGGACCATACCTATATAAGGCATATTTATACTTTTTACTTTTCAAAATACCAAACAGATCATGCATTTTAGCCATTCCTCATTTCGCTCAATTTAACACTGTCTTTGCATGGGCTGATTCTGTGAGAACAGCACCATCTACAGGCCTGGCATATGTACTACAGCGTCTCCAGCGCTTTGGAACGGCAATGTCCGTGGCTGTCTCCTCCTGATTGGTGGAGTTGGCCCAATAGCTGTAGCGCCACTTCTGTGACGTCACAGAAGTGTTCAAATCTGGATCAGTCTGTATCAGATCCATTGCAGCCCCTTTTTAAGAGATTTGAGTATGGAGGCAAATAGAGAGGGTTGTGTTTTCTGACACTTGGTGAGTTCCCTGGAAGACCGGGGACACATATTCATGTATAAAAGACATACAAAAGTGCATTTTGCATGATAGGTCGCCTTTAAGCTTATTACCAACCATAGCTTTTTTTTTTTATAGTTAAGAGAAATGATATCTCAAGAAACTGGTAAATATTATTTTGCCAAACTCTAAACCCACCATAGCTACTGGGGCCAAAGTGGGTAAGATTGACCGGGCTTGCCTAAATAACATCCATTCAGCAATGGTGGGTCTCAAAGTGAAAGATTACTTCTGGGTTTTTCCTTTGTCATTATTGACCATCCATTATATAAATGGTATATACATTTAAAATTATTTTAGACCCACGCAAAATATCCATCACCACAGTACCCACATTTGCCCCTAAGGCAGTTTTTTCCACATACAGCCCACAGGAGTCCAGACATATATCTACAGCTCAGGCATGAAAACAGTTCCACAACTTGAACTTGGTTTTCTGATGACACTCACCTCATATTTTCTGAACCTCATGTGGTTGCACATAATGTGAAACTCCCTCAAACTTCGGCTGCTGACACCTTCCACAAAATGTGAAGCAAAGGAGAACGGGTAAAACAGCTGGCTGTGTTTGTTCAGAGGGAGAGCAAAAGTCAAGTTCCTGCTTTCTCCATAGCGATACAGTATGTTTAAGATGGTGCTGCTTGCTGTTTTGTGTGTCTTCAGGAAAACAATGTGAGACTTTGGGTGGCAGGTTTCTTTAGTAGGGACACTGTTGATGTGAGCCTTTAAAAGACTAGGCGGATTGGGAGTGTCTGAAATAAAACTTTTCCTAGTGCTGTTGAGGGCCAGAGGAACCTGAAGTCCAAGGCTTGCTCCGTGTTTTGGTACAAGAGGCTTCCCAGCAGAGACTTTCCTTGCCTCCGTCTGAGAGTCTATAGCAAGGTTGTTCACATGTTTTGACAGAATATAATCCAGTTGTTTTCGGTATCCCTCATTCTGTTGATGAACATCTGCAGTTCTGTCTGTCTGAGGTGACTTCACGTCCGTCTTTGCAGTAAGTGATTGGATGCTTTCCCAGACATTTAGCACTGTAGGAAACAGGTGCTGTTTGTTGACATATCTCAGATGTGGGAGTCCTGTCAGCTTGTCATTCCTGTGAGAAGTCATTAAAATATTTTACAACATTTATCAGGTTCACAAATACTCATTACACTGTCAAATTAAAATTGTATATTGCTAGGCTGCTATGTAAATTGTAAAAATGTTGGCAAACAAGGTGATACATCATAAACCCAGTATCCTGGCTTGCCCTTCATTTATCACCCATAAGATTCCTGGGATTTCTTGGCGTAAAGAAATTAGCTTTTAAACTGTAAAATTAGGATAATTAGTCATAGAAGAATTTTTTCCCACCAACATGTTCTGATATTATATGTTACACCATTACATAATATGGTAGTAACACATTTGTCTTATATATAGATTTATAAAAGTATACTTTCCTGGAAATGAAAACATATTTTTGCAAGAATGTATTGGCCTGAAAATATTGGGATCACATTTCCAAGCTTTAGCCATATTCATGACCCATAGATTTAAACCTCCAGTGGCGGCCGGCCCATAGGGGCGCTAGGGGCGCCGCCCCACCTCTTCCCACATACAAAAATATATATAAAAAAATATATAAAAAAAAAAAAATATTTCAAAAAATATATATTTCAAAAATATATATATTTTATATTTTTAATGAAGAAGGTAAATATCATACAATTGGTATCAGTAAAATGTATAATCTAAAATAAAATCTTGTTTAAAATTGTGTTACGATGTCTAAAGTTACT
>NW_011334893.1:0-1832 GCF_000735185.1 Notothenia coriiceps
ACTCCACTACATGTATTTAACACCTTTAGTTACTTTACAGATGTGGATGAATGATGTGAAATATAATCAAGTGTTAAATCAGACTTTAGTTCCACCTGGAGTAAATCCACAAGCTACCCTGCAGTATACAAAGTCATTCAAACTAGCTGCACCTTTACCAGCTTTGAGAACACTTTCATGATCAATCATTATAAAACATATCATATATATTATTCTGAAATGGACCAATCTGCACAATGACTACTTTAACTTTTGGTGCTTATTCTATACTCTGGTACTTACGTTTACTCAAGTCCAAGATCTGAGTACTTCTCCCACCTCCGCTAATACCTACTGAAAGGATTTCTAACAATACATTATTATATCAAAAAATATGTAATGGAATTAGATCTTAAAATACTTCACACTTTGCAGGAACCTTTGGAAAATTCAGAAACGTGCATGGTTTCCTTTTTATGGTACTTCAAATGTAGCTTCTGCCATCATGTGGCACTCGTATGTTACTACAAAATAGTTTGGCTGACACTCAAACACATACATACAGTATATGTCTTATAGTGATTGAAATAGATCAATAAGACTTTAGATAAGAAATACAAAACATAGTTCATATAATTACTTAGTGTTGTTTTACCTTGATGCAATGGAATGGATCTGATATATGGAAGAGGAAGGAGACCTCAGGGACGGAGAGATGAAGATACATAGACCCCACAACTGAACCAACTGTTATCCATCATGGATAACCCCACCAATCCTCTCCACCTGCAGCTGGACAGACAGATAAGACCCTATTTTTATTTTTAATCTTACTATATATACTTGCCGCTAATGTTAATTTGTATTAGATTTTAATCTTATTTTACCTTTTAAAGGTCTCCTATCATACAAAATGCACTTTTGATGTCTCTTATACATAAATATGTGTGTAAGGAGACTCACAAAGTGTCTGTAATGGAGAGAATATGTGTAAAGAAGCAGGATATAAAAAGGTCAGGGACGATATGCTAGAAAAGCGATAAATGAACGTATTTATTTATTTTTATTTAAGTGAACACAGAACAACCATCTGTAAATATTAATAACGAGTAACTCTGAACTTCTCTCTCACTCTCTCTGACTCTCTATTCGCGCGCACACAGCATAGGCTACAGAACACTGAAGGTGGTCTTGCGCTCAGGGGTGGTGGAAATAAGTTACAGTCTGTGCAGTCATTAGGCGCATTCACACCGCAGTACTTTTCCCACAAAGGTTCATGAGAACTTAGTTCATCAGAACTCTTTAGTTCTGATGAATTAAGTAAAGATCGCGTTCACACCGGAATAAGTTCCTGGGGGTGGATTAGGCCAATGAAGCCACTGACGTCACTTCTTCTTCTTCTGCTTTGGGTTTACTGGCAGGCCGCAAACAACTTCACGGCGTATACTGCCGCCCAAAATCCCCGGCCGAGCTTTCCGAGTAAATCGCCAGAACGCCGACACCTCCTCATCTCCACCGCTCCCATGTTTTATTTTGTGTTGCCATAAGTTAGTCTCTCTGCGTTTCTGCGCTGGGCAAATGCTAATAATGCTAATAAAATGGTGGCTTCACAACACTTTTTTTGAGTTTTACGGGGCGTGGTTTGCAATCCGCCCAGCCAATCAGAAATATAGCTCTTTTATCACAAGAGAGCCGCATGAGAGTCCCTGCTCTCTAGCAGGGACGGAAAAGGGGGTAAAAAGGTTCTCATGAACTAATTTTAGTTCCGGCTCTTTTTGGTGTGAACGCGACATTTCAGAACTATATCGGAACGAAAGTGGGAAAAGTACTCCGGTGTGAACGCGGCTATTGAG
>NW_011334894.1:0-2066 GCF_000735185.1 Notothenia coriiceps
AGTATGTAGTGTCTCTACTTTAAAGAGTCCTCTCCTGCTGATGTTCAGGTGTATATCAGTATGTAGTGTCTCTACTTTAAAGAGTCCTCTCCTGCTGATGTTCAGGTGTATATCAGTATGTAGTGTCTCTACTTTAAAGAGTCCTCTCCTGCTGATGTTCAGGTGTATATCAGTATGTAGTGTCTCTACTTTAAAGAGTCCTCTCCTGCTGATGTTCACGTGTATATCAGTATGTAGTGTCTCTACTTTAAAGAGTCCTCTCCTGCTGATGTTCAGGTGTATATCAGTATGTAGTGTCTCTACTTTAAAGAGTCCTCTCCTGCTGATGTTCAGGTGTATATCAGTATGTAGTGTCTCTACTTTAAAGAGTCCTCTCCTGCTGATGTTCAGGTGTATATCAGTATGTAGTGTCTCTACTTTAAAGAGTCCTCTCCTGCTGATGTTCAGGTGTATATCAGTATGTAGTGTCTCTACTTTAAAGAGTCCTCTCCTGCTGATGTTCAGGTGTATATCAGTATGTAGTGTCTCTACTTTAAAGAGTCCTCTCCTGCTGATGTTCAGGTGTATATCAGTATGTAGTGTCTCTACTTTAAAGAGTCCTCTCCTGCTGATGTTCAGGTGTATATCAGTATGTAGTGTCTCTACTTTAAAGAGTTCTTTATTTGATTAAAGGGGACATATTATAATAATTTTTTCATCCTCACTTGTATGTTGGGTTTCTTCTATAGTTAAAATAAACCTTATTATGTTTCTGTGTCTCTCAGTCTGAATGAATCTGTTTAGTTTTTCATTCTGAAACACTCTGTTTTAGCGCCTATCTCTTATACATCGTTTTTAAATGGGAAACCTTGAAAGATTTATAATTATGTGGGGATATGCTCAGATGTTGGTGGACTTGGTTGAACTTTTGCACAGTTTGTTGGTTTGTGGGCACTTAAAATACCCTAATGCAGGTGCAATGAACAATTGAGTATTTTCCCTTCAAAGTTTATAGGTACAACTTTAACGTTTTAAGTTTTAAGCCGGGTAATGAAACACAACACAAAAGACATCTTTGAGCAAAAAACGGCAAATTATGAAAGTTTCCATTGGGTTACGTTTTATATAAACGTTGGCTTTTGGAAGTAATTTGGATGAAATTGGGTATAAACTCTTTACAACAGCCATTCACTCGCTTCATGGATTGTAACAAAGAGGTGAATCCCGGTGAAACGCTCCGTTGATTTCCTCATTAAGTCTCATCATAAAGGAGAACATCTAAAGAAAGATAATTAACAAAAGTGATATAATTGGGATGTGGATTCTACACAATAGGGGTTCAATATGAAGGTAGATTAATATCAAATATTCTGCACATGCTGTGAATATTGAGAGCTGTGAGACAGTACTGATGCTGACCAGCAGGGGGCAGCAGAGGGACGCATGTGTGATTATAGATGAAAGGGATGGAGCTGAGATGGATGTAAGCAAAAAGGACTTTCAATCAACACTGAGGTATAGTTGGTTACTCGTGGTGTGTCTCATGGATGCTTTAAGTAAACCTTGAATGAAAAACTCAAGATGTTTAAAAAAAACTATAATATGTAATCCATTTCAGAGTCGGTGATCGTGAAGGACACATTAAATTCAATAATCTCTGCTCTGTGTTGTATACTCTTTGCTCATCTCACAGTGAGTGAGGACATCAGAGAAGGTCAACATCACAATGTGTCAGCGCCAAAAAAGGAGAATCTTAACCAAGTCATTTTGTATTTCATTTGGTTCATTACTGTCCCTTTTTTAGATGGGAGAGCGGAGGGATTGTACACTTTTACTTGTCTCTTGTTTGAAAAACAGATGGGGAAATGGGAGAATCAAAGTATAGCTAGCGGCTACAAGCTGTTAACACACCCACCTGTAGCTCAAAGCAGCATTAACAATACATAACTTTAAGCCTCAATCTAAATTTTACATATGAAAATGCTCATGAAAAACAGTTGTCATGAACATTTCTTGTAGAAAGCTGCCATTGTGTTTATTTCTGGTGTAATCACTTGGCACTTTACTGATGTTCAGGCGTATATCAG
>NW_011334895.1:0-4068 GCF_000735185.1 Notothenia coriiceps
GCCCTGTGTTGTCTCCTCCCCCCTCACTGGTGTCTAATTGCTCCCCCCCCACCTGTGTCGTGTTGTGCTAATTAGTGTATAGGTATTTAGGCTCTGTTTTCCCTGTCTGTGTAGAGGCTGGGAGTGTGTGAGTTATTTGTGGCTGCAGGATGTGTTCACGGAGAACAGCAGGATTGAGGCTGTGAACTTTGTGCACATTATTTTAATAAATGCCCACGTCGGGTTATATTTTTGGACATTCTGCCTCTGCATCCTTGCTTGGTGGGGCCGCTCAACGGTCAGTCTCAGTTAGGGTTAGGGTAATGTTGTGAACCGAGTGGCCTGTGTTCATCGTCCATAACATACGCCTGCCCATACCATAACCCCACCACCACCATGGGCCACTCGATTCACAACATTACCCTAACCCTAACCCTAATCCTAACCCTCACACCAGATACTGACTGGTTTTCGGACCCCCCCAGACCCCCCAATAAAGCAAAACTGCACGTTTCAGAGTGGCCTTTTATTGTGGCCAGCCTAAGGCACACCTGTGCAATAATCATGCTGTCTAATCAGCATCTTGATATGCCACACCTGTGAGGTGGGATGGATTATCTCGGCAAAGGAGAAGTGCTCACTATCACAGATTTTTTCAGATTTGTGAACAATATTTGAGAGAAATGGTTATTTTGTGTTTATAGAAAATGTTTTAGATCTTTGAGTTCATCTCATGAAAAATGGGAGCAAAAACAAAAGTGTTGCATTTATATTTTTGTTCAGTGTATATATATATTACAACATCATGTCAGCTGAGCACCTCACATAAAGCCTTTATCAGAGGAACCAGAATAAGCACACTTTTTAATTTTCAAGACAATAATGATAATCTTATTATTTGGCAAAACATTTTCTGTCAATTGAAATATTACTAGTTGTTTCACATGTTTTGTAGCCAAACGTGGGTACTACAACATCCGTGTCAGTCTGTGACGTCATTGGGCCCAAAAATACTTGTTCCCATCGGCTTACATTGGGAAAGAGACATCTGTAAATCAGGGTGTACTTTTTTTCCAGCTAAACACACTATCCAGTAATAACACTTGTATAGCCCTTATTTGAATCATGAAGGGTTTAAATATGTAAAATGCCCCTAAAAGCCGCATCCAGAGTTATTCTACCTCTCCATTCGTCTTCACCAAAATATTTAAAGGCCTGTATGAACATATTTGGGTTTAAGAAAATGTATAAAGAAAGAATAACTAAACAGTATGAAGCTGTCAGGTAACCTGTTTCTCTGATGGTAGATGCATAGTGTTGACTATAATTACTGTTAGTATTGGTTGTAAGCAGCTGTGATTGAGAGACCATTGATTTTTGAGAAAGGGGTAAAATAAGAATTTCTTCTCCCTGCTCCTTTCCATCAAGGACTAAAAAAGTGCTTATCTTTTCATGTTTCGTCTTAAAATAATTGCCATGAGTGGAAAAAAACAAACTACAAATCTGGCTAAGCAGAGAGCGGGAGATCGAAGGCGGGGCTTAAGAGGAAACTAAAGTGCGCACTTACAATTGTTTAATGATAGCTCTGCTCAGAGAGTAAGAAAAGGGGAGAGACTTTGAAAAGTTTAACTTTCCACCCGTGACATTTCAACATGTCCAAACTGCATGTTATTCCATCAATACAAAAGGGGTTGGAGAGGTATGTAAATATCCTTAACAAAGCCTTTGAACCATGACGAGAGTACCGCAACATATTTCCAAATGTTCTCTCATTCCTTACTCAGGTGGGAAAACTAGTTTCCTTTCAGGAAGTTAAAGCGCAACCATTGATGCATGCTTCTCCCTGCTCCTTTCCATTATCGGCTACACAAAAAGAGAAAAGTTCCTAAAGTGAACATATTTAGTTTTATAATCATTGCCATGAATGGAATTAAGCACTATAATTATAGGCCAGCAAACTGAACTTTAAAGTTGAGGTCTGCCAAACAGCAACTTCTTTCAGAGGAAACTGCTCTGACTAGTAAAGCTTCTTCCATATCAAAATAATCCACTCACATAGTGATAATGACCCCTGGCGTTCACAATAGGAACTGCATCTAATATTACTGCTCACAGAGACTTTTAGACCATCTGCTGGTTGTCAACAGTTCCACAATTTCACACACACACTAGCATGTGCAAACTATATGTTAAGCAAGTTTGGATTGTTTCATTGAAAATGCACATGTTCAGGAAATAGTACAACTGAATAGATATTGCAAACACCTTGCATACTATATAGTGATCTGTTGCAACCGTTTAACAAAGAAAATATGACTTTGAAACAGAAATTGGGGGAATTGGACCTGAACTTATTACCAATTATTACATGGCTTAGTTGAATACTCAATTCTGATTGGTCAATTGGTCGAGATCCCTCCGCTTTGCGTAGGGATCCCTGATGAGCCTGTCGGGTGTTCTTTTCCCCATAATGACAGCCTCGCTGCACATGATCTGTGTCTACCAAAGATGACCATCTACTAACCCACCCAACTGGTGAATGCACACACTGTTATAAACCAGAAACAGTTCAACATATGCTACTCCATTGCAGAAAGAACATGTCTTATTCTGTCATTTGGGAGTGGGAAACAGCATCCTAAAGGAATATGTGTGATATCATACAGATTTTCACAGATAATGAAAAATTGAATATTGCAGATCAGCTTGGAAAGCAGAAATCACATAATTTGTGAGTCTTCACTGTACAGTTTATTGCAGTTTTCTTGGCATCAGGAATATAAACGTGTGGTGCAGTGGATAGATCGTTGGTGTTCGGATCAAGGGAGCACAGGTTCAAACCCCACTGCAGTCAGCATGTCGTTGTGTCCCTGAGACACTTCACCCCAAATTGCTCCTGTGGGGATTGTCCACAGTATTGAGTATGTAAATCGCTTTGGATAAAAGCATCTAACATGTAATGTAATTCTATTTTTAGATTATACTACTGCTATGAAAAAAAGGGAGGGAAAATGACAAGAACATATCTAATATAGTACAAAATAATTATATTTACATTGAACTTGGTGAATACTGTTGGGTTCCTGAGTAACGGTGAATAAATAAGCTCATAAAATAGCGAAAACAGGAAGTACGGTATGGAAGAGTTGAATTTAGGAGCTTGATAGCATCTAATTTATGCAAATGTATGGCATATGGAATGAGAGGAGGTAAGCCAAGGTTTTATGGACAACACTGAAACACGTGTCGGATTCAGGACCAGGCAGTGGGGTGTTAACCAGGCTGAGACTGGCTCGGGATAAAGACACACGGTGAATTGTAAATTGTTTGCAAAGTAGAACATGTGTTTAGAGTTTGAGACTGGAGCTGAGCTCTGTCTCACTGTCCGTTTCAATCATTGAGATGTGTCATTGTTACGATGTGAGGTGCAGGTGAAAGAACGATACGTGGAGAGAGGGTTTTCTTGCAAAAAAGTACAGGCGTTTTATTCTTAGCCACATTATTCCACAGAAAACACAAACTGCATGCCTGGTGCTGCATTCACCAGCAAGGAACAAACACAAAATGCCTCCTTCCTCTCTCATCCCAACCACATTTGTGGGAGACTGCCCTCCTTCGCACTCCAACCTGGCTAATCAGGTCATGGTTCTGAAAGCGGAGTGAAGGGTTAAATACAAAATTAAACACTGTTGTCTACATTTAATAAAACCCTAAAGGCTTAAGTAAATTCATTATTGCATCAACATAAATATTATACCTTCAAAAACAACAAGGTCTGCTTAAAACGGATAGTTTTTAACCTAATGGACACTCATAAAATCACACATTTCCTGACCAATCGCGTCCAAGACTCCGCCTACTCATACGGCACAGGCGTGCTCCCTCGGTTATGGCTAGAAAGGATCCGTCTAGTGTAAATATGACGTCACGTTCTCGTTGTAACTCTCGTTGTAATCGGAGCGGCTCGGAAACAGATCTACAGCAGTAACATGATGCAACATACACATTAATGCAGCAGCAATATTAATAGAGAAACATCAGACTTAATAGTAAAACACTGCAAGGGAACATTGTATTGCACCATGAGCT
>NW_011334896.1:0-2397 GCF_000735185.1 Notothenia coriiceps
AGCCCAATTGCTTTTACAATAAATAAACATTGAATGTGTTTAATTGAATAGTAAAGGGGTTTAACGTTAGTGGCAGGTTGTGTGTGAGAGAGAATAAATAAGACAGCCCAATATTTTTAAAAATTGTTATTCTTTTCCCGCATATTTAGCATATTTCGCAACTTTCCGCATATTTCCTAACTTCCCGCAATTTCACCGCATAAAATCACATAAAACCCCGCATGTTTAATCGCATAATCAAGGAATTTAGCCCGCGTTTTTCTGGAGGGTCTAATTAATGTGGCACTCTATGGTGTGTGTGTGTGTGTGGGTGGGTATGTGGGTGTGTGTGCTAATTGTTTGCCTGCTGTGGGCGGCCTGCAGCATTGAGTCCCCCACAATGCTTTGCAGTCTGACAGAAACTAAACAGAGGATCGTTCAGTTTCTGGTGAATCTTTGTAAAGAGTTATTTTTATATTTAAAGAGAAATATTTAAACGGTTAAAGTGTCTGAATTTATTCGCTTGATTTTAATTCACATTTTTACAATTATATTAATTTTATTTTTTTATTATTATTTAACTTTCTTATTTTTATTATTTTATTTTCTCTCATTAATTCCCATTTTAATTTTAGTATCTTTATGACAATACTTTTATTATATTTTATTTTATTTTGTGTAATTTTTGCCCAAAATTAATCTTACTTTAACTTCTAATGTTTTTCTATATATAAAAAAAATGTTGGGGCTTTTTTATTTGTATTTAAGCTTCTTATGAAAGTATGAATATTTGTATTATATTAAATTGTATCTTATTATTGAACATTTTATTTTAATTATATATGTTATAATTATTTATAAATATATTTATTTTATTTGTATCATTTATTTTGTCATTCTTTATGTTTAAAAACAATATACTGTATATTAAAAAAACACAGAACAGAGGAAGAAATCCAGCAACATATATCTGCTGTAAAACATTTCCTCACTGACTCTTAATGTTAGAAACTAGAAGCCCCTGGTTGTGTTTTCTTCGGTCACAGATTTGAAGCTTCAGAGACCAAACATACTTCACTATTCGTCTCGCTGACTTTCACATAATTGCCTGTCGTCGTTGTAAGCAGAAAGTAGAAACGGCTCCGATTCATAACTTTGAAATGTAAAGAGACTCTGATTCCTCCACGAGGGATTTTACTTCAAGTCAAAGTGCTGAATATTCCTGCTTCAACACGTAGACACTGAACGCCTCACTTTAATCTCTAAATATAAATAATCATTAGGTTAAAGAGTCCTCTCCTGCTGATGTTCAGGTCAGTATGTAGAGTCTCTACTTTAAAGAGTCCTCTCCTGCTGATGTTCAGGTCAGTATGTAGAGTCTCTACTTTAAAGAGTCCTCTCCTGCTGATGTTCAGGTCAGTATGTAGTGTCTCTACTTTAAAGAGTCCTCTCCTGCTGATGTTCAGGTCAGTATGTAGAGTCTCTACTTTAAAGAGTCCTCTCCTGCTGATGTTCAGGTGTATATCAGTATGTAGTGTCTCTACTTTAAAGAGTCCTCTCCTGCTGATGTTCAGGTGTATATCAGTATGTAGTGTCTCTACTTTAAAGAGTCCTCTCCTGCTGATGTTCAGGTGTATATCAGTATGTAGTGTCTCTACTTTAAAGAGTCCTCTCCTGCTGATTGCTGATGTCAGTATGTAGTGTCTCTACTTTAAAGAGTCCTCTCCTGCTGATGTTCAGGTGTATATCAGTATGTAGTGTCTCTACTTTAAAGAGTCCTCTCCTGCTGATGTTCAGGTGTATATCAGTATGTAGTGTCTCTACTTTAAAGAGTCCTCTCCTGCTGATGTTCAGGTGTATATCAGTATGTAGTGTCTCTACTTTAAAGAGTCCTCTCCTGCTGATGTTCAGGTGTATATCAGTATGTAGTGTCTCTACTTTAAAGAGTCCTCTCCTGCTGATGTTCAGGTGTATATCAGTATGTAGTGTCTCTACTTTAGGGGGAAGGGTTAAAGCTTGTATCTGGGCTAATAAGTTAATAGATGGATTGATAGATGGGAGGAATAAATCTCCAATTATCAGCTTGGAGGATGGAGAGTGGATCTGTAAACTGTCTGAACTACGCTAATCCTGAACGTCATGTATGGACATGTGTTTCGACTCACATGTGGACAAATAAACAAACAATACTTAAAGGTATGTGAGTCTCCCAGATCCAATGGGAGTCCTCCATGTCACCACCGCTAAGCTAAAGGCGGCTAATGCTGGGCTATAAAGCAACTACAGCACGGTCACATGACTTCACGTCACCACCGCTAAGCTAAAGGAGGCTAATGCTGGGCTTTAAAGGAACTACAACACGGTCACATGACTTCACATCACCACCGCTAAGCTAAAGGTGGCTAATGTTGGGCGTGA
>NW_011334897.1:0-3270 GCF_000735185.1 Notothenia coriiceps
AAGCCCATAGATGTCTCAATTTTGAGGCCTTTTGGGAAATGTTTGAGCTTCATATGAAGCAGATTTGGATTCAGCACCCCTTAATACCCTAGAGATGTTGTATAGCATAAATAAACCCAAAATGCCATCAGGGTTCTGATTTTGTGAAAATTGACCCTGTCTATTATGTCTTTTGCGGTACTTCTGGGTTATCTGTCACCATTTTTAAATTGTACTCTCCACATGCACTTTTTCATTTCTCAAAATAACAAACATTAATCCTATTTTGCGGCGATGGGTTAGGGTCAGGGTTATTAGGGAGTCCAAAAACTCAAAATACAAAAAAGTGTGTATTTAGAGAAGCCTGAAAAAAAGAAGTGACGACAGATAACCCAGAAGTACCTATTTGTATTTTATTTCAGTATTGCTTGTTTTTCTTTTCTGTCTTTTTTTTTTTACATTTTCTTATCTTGTTATTAATTTCATTCTTGAATGGAGCAACTGTCACCCAATTTATACCGGGGTAAATACAGTATTTTGACTGACCCTTTTTCATCTTCTTGAGGGGGGGAAGTATTTTACAAGGAGTCCAGCAGAGGGCAGCAAAGTCGTGGTTTTTATTACATTTCTAAAAAGGGGATAACGTGCACAGTTGCAGTCTATGGTTTAAACGTGAGCCCAGATGAACTAAAACAGAGAGGAGGCCAAGTCAAACACAGGCCCAGCTGATATGGCTGAGGGCTGTGTACTTTTCTGAGAGAGCAGTTGAATACAGAACAACGGAAATAAAACTGGACGTTCTCTTTGGTCTTGGATGAGGAAATGTCAAGCGCCTTTCGGGAAAGTAGAGAAGACAAAACATTAAATCAAGGCAGCTTCCAATAGACTTAATAACATACTGTTATGTAACAACGCATCTTCTGCTGCAGAGAAGCCCAAATCAAATCACAAAAAGGAAATAGATTTATTAACATAAAAGTAGAACTTATATTTACAGCCAAACTAAATAATCGTGATAGAGATGTCACAATAAAATGTGATGAGGGACATATGGATAAAGTAATAGTGCCAGTGAACATGGTACTGTACACTTCAGTCCGGTGCTTTATGGAAACAGGCCCTGACCTGAATTCAATCCATTTATCTCGATAATGTCCATCATAATTACAATCGCTGCACTCACCACCACCCTTGTCTTTAATGTCATCATTGGCATCATTGAAGAGTGTAATAAACTCTGGCCGCGCTCCTTGTTCTCAGAGCCTTTGAACTTCCTCTCTTTAACATCAAGTGCTCGTTGTCCTTTGGATGAGCCATTTTCACCTTCCTCTTAATAATTTCGTACTGTAATCACCATCCGGTTTACATTTTCATTCATTTCAACCATGGGTTTTTCTAATTCTAACTGAATACAGAAAATCCCACATATTATATGTGATGTATGTCATTAATTCATAACAACACAAAATCCAAGATACATTAAAACAAAAGGTGTGTTCTCACAACCAACATGTTTGAATGAGTGAAGTATTTTGAGCTTTTTGAAGGATCTTAGTGTTTATCAGTAATACATTGGTATTATATACCTGACTGAAAAGCACTAAAATAAGTTTAATAGCTTTTTACTCAGAGGTGTAGGAAGTACTTAGCTAATTTACGTAGCAATACTACATTGTAAAAATACTATATTTGCATCAAAATGTACTTCAAATAGAAAAAGTACTAATTTTCCAGTATGGCCCATATAGGATTTAAAAATATAACATTTGTATATTATAATTATTATCAATTCATGTATTTCAATGTTGCTGCTGATAAAGGGGGGAGTATTTGACATGACTTGATATACTGCTGGTCAGCTTCACAGTAATACATAATGATTTATTGGTTACACTTGTATTCTGTATTATA
The DNA here is from genome assembly GCF_000735185.1 of Notothenia coriiceps. NCBI lineage: Eukaryota > Metazoa > Chordata > Actinopteri > Perciformes > Nototheniidae > Notothenia > Notothenia coriiceps. Next base: position 1,891 of record NW_011334897.1, read on the forward strand.
AATAATACAATAAAGTAACCAGTAACTACATTTGAAAAAAATAAATAAAAATGTTGTGGGGTACAATGTAAAACATGGCCTCCAAAATGTAGGAAAGTAAACATAACACAGGGAAGTAAAAGAACCTAAACATTTTAAATGTATTTAGTTACTTTCCACCACTGCTTTTATTATAAAAATGTTTTAAATGAATGTGTGACCTGAAGTGTTGAACGTTTCAGAGGGGTGTGAAGAAAGAAGGAAAGATGTATCTTTCTTTCAAAGGCAGAGGCCATTCTGCATCTCTATAATTTCTTACTAAAACACTGAGAGGCAATCATTTATAGGATATATTAACAGATAACAGACACATGATTCATTCTTATAAGACCATTATTCTCACATTTAACCAAAAGGACATTATTGAGTATTTAGGTTTTCAATGCATTTTAGTTTGAACTGTAACCATTTAATTTCTTAAAATGCAACAACAACAACAACAACAACCACAACAACAACAACAACAACAACAACAACAAGCAAAGGGCATCCCCAAAGGTTTGAATTTCTACTTTCCAAAACATTTTTATTTAGACTTAAAAAACCAGAATATTTACCTGGCCTCAGTGGTGGAAAAATAGTGAAATATTTGACTGAAGTAACCGTAAAAGCAACGCCATGGTGAATCACTCTGTTACAAGTCAGTACTTGTTGCACAGATACTCTATTTATATTTGTTTAATAGAGGTAACTCAAGATCAAAAGTATTTAAAACATTTTGTACCATGTAGGAAGTTGTACTGGGAAATGTTTGTACACACTTCTCCCCAAATACTGACTTTTGATACTTGCTGATGATAAGCCACAAACACAGGAATCAGGAACTCTGTTTTAAATCAGTGGTAGGGTGGAGACATTGGTTTATATGATATGTGAGTTATAATAAGAACAGAATGAGATACACATGTGTTGCCATGCACTGAAGTGATGAAAGCTTGATTTTGAAAGCAATTTACTATTGAATACCTGCTTTTATCAGCAATGTCACATTTACAAAGACCCATTGGCACTTTCAAAAGGAAACAGGGCTTGCCCCAAATTGCTTCACAAAGAAAGATATAGTTTAGTTTAATACATATTTTAATATGGTCCCCAGAAAGAATACCTGCTGACACAAATAATGCAAATGTGCCTCAAGAATTAAGAGTAAAAATGGTTTTAGGAGGACCCTGTAAATTAAATAAATACATGTTATAATAAATGATAGATACATGAGATCTATGGGATTTGCATACTCCGTGCCTTGCTGAGTGAAGTGTTAAACACACACACACACACACACACACACACACACACACACACACACACACACACACACACACAATATGTCTGTTGTGCAGA
>NW_011334898.1:0-7038 GCF_000735185.1 Notothenia coriiceps
GTGTGAGGTTCAGAAGCTTGATTGTACCGGCTTTTTAAGATTGTACCGGCCCTTTAAGGGTCTTTAAGAGTGTACTGGCCCTTTAAGAGTGTACCGGCCCTTTAAGAGTCTTTAAGAGTGTACTGGCCCTTTTAAGAGTGTACCGGCACAAGTACTACAAGTACTACAGATACTACAACTACTACAAATAATACAAGTACTAACCCCAACACAGGAGCAGTATGAGGTTCAGAAGCTTGATTACCGTACCCTTTAAGAGTGTACCGGCACAAATACTACAAGTAGTACAGATACTACAAGTACTACAAGGTGTTGTGATGAGAGGAAACTGTGTTTAGAGTCAACAACTAACGTGTATTGCCACGTAAACAACAATATGTTAAAAATATGTAAAAACGTACCTAGAAATCTTTTCAAATGTAGAAATCACTTTTTTATTCCAGTGTTTCCAGTCCGTACTGCCGTGACACCCCTCTGCCAGCGGGGGGCGCTCAAACTCTATCAGAAAAAACACAAACTAGTGTTATTTTTTAAAAATAATACAGTGTTATATATTTAAACTATAACTGTTTAAGGCATGACCTATTACAACCTCTCAATAAAGCAACCAGTAATCATGAAATACCTCGCACTGTTTTAGCAGTTTATTCCATGTTTTTGGTGTAAAAAGTGTTATTTGTGAAGCGTGTTCTTGACGTGTTGTTCCCGTGTTTCAGGCGGTGTAATAAATCGAAGCGTGGCCGAAGACAGAAGCAACATCTCAGCCATTTTCAGTCGGGAACGTCCTCCCGGATGATGTAGCCCCTCCTCCAATATCATGTTTTTACAAAATACCAGGATTTTTCGTACCACAGACTGACTGCTTTTTTGATACCTCGACTTTTTGGTGCCTCTTATTTTTTCCCTTTTTTAAAGTATTTTTTGAATTCCTTAAGGGGCCTTATTTTGAAATGTTTCTCCATGTGTTTTTATTTGTTGTTATCGCTGCCTGCAGAGGTTTTTATTTTGGGAAACACTGTGGATCCTCCGGCAGGAACTTTATTTATCTGATTGTATCTCTGGACCGTCCAGTTGTGACCCTGTGTGACGCAGGATGTCCTCATGCTTTCATTTGGAAGGAATGCAGAAAAAAGTCTTCGTATAGGTTTAAATAACGACTGAATTCAAATCTAGCTGATACAATACATTAAAAATACAGTTTTAAGTCAGAAATATAGAATCTGTGCATCTGAAAATGATCAACCAAGTAATATATGTTGTATATTATAAACACATTAGGTACTAACTAGTGGTTTATTTAAAAAAAGGGATTTTAATTAATAACATCATTATCTTCTATAGTTAGAAATGACCTTTAAAATGCTGAATAAACCCACAGATAAGCTACATTACTCTAAATAACGACCTATTTCTCCTGTTTACGTTGTGTAATACGGCCTTCCACCACTAGGGGGCGATGTTGTGTGTCTCTGCGTCTCACAGGGTGGAAAATCCTCCCGTTATTTGACGTTGTGTTTTTGTTACGATGAGACTCACCTGAAAACCAAAATGCTGTTTTTTCTACCGCTCCATTCCGGAAATGGATCCCAATGCTGTTGTTGTTGTTGTTGTTGTGATAATTTAACAGTTTTATTTGGTCAGTTTCTGCTTTTTTTGATATATAATTTGTAACGATGGTACGAAGTGTCCGTGTGTTCGTGGTAGTGAACTGGACTGGGGTCAGATCTAAGGTCCAGATGTTTAGATGTACTGCATGAGCCGTGATGTTAGCAATGTTCTGTAGAGGAAGTAGAATTAAATTATGTTTCAAACACCGTGTCTGTTTTCTCACTCAATAAGTCTACATTAAAATATTAAATTACATATAATGCAGTTTGACGTGAAAGACGAACGCCCCGTGATCAGGATCAGGGTCACAGATTCTCATCGAAGGTTATTCTGGTTCATTTACATATCAATCAACAGCTCATTAAATCATTCAACCTTTTTTACGATAGGGATGCTCCGATCGCCAATGTTGTGCATAGAGTCTTTAACAGTGTGTGTCCGTGGGAGGAGTAACCGCGAGTCACGGGGATCAAACGGGTGTGACATTTAAGGGTTAAGAGGTTAGGAGTTAAAACCAAGATTCTCTGTTAGCTTTCTATTGGTGACACCCCCCTTTAAATGTTCTTTTAATCTTTAGAATTCATTCATGTGATAATTTTATTGATATGTTTATTTATTAGGTTTTATGTGATTTATTTGTATTAATTTATTTTAAGTTAGTCCTAAATATAGTTGTGATGGGAGCATCATTACAGGCAGCAGCTGCAGGAGGGTTTTAGACGGGTGGAAAACCCCTTCATTCTTCATCCTTCCTCACCTCCTCTTCCTCACCTCCTCCTCCTCATCATCAGCTGTTCGACAGTGACATCTCAAGGTCACTTGAAAATAAAAAAGGACGAGTGGGTAAATGAATAAAAAGGGATATCTTTAGAAAAAACTTTTATTGGTGACACCCCCCCCCCTTTAAATGGTCTTTTATTCTTTATTATTTATTTATTTTTATATTGTTTTATTTATTTATTTAATAGGTTTTAATTTATATTATCCATTTTATAAGTGAATACCTACATCTATTTATTTTATTTTATTATTTTATACATTTTGTAAACTTTAATCCATCTTGTCTGATGGAATTCATGTTTCAGACTTATGCTTTGACTGACAGCTGTCTCACCCAATCACAGTGCTTACTGCTCCTCCCAGGCTCCTCCCACTTTGTCCCTCCATCTCCAGGACTTCCTGTTGAACCCGACCCTCTCATTGGGTCTAAACCTGAAGGGGAGGGATTAACGCAGAACAAGTGAAAAGGTGATGATGGAGGAGGGGGGTTTCCATTTCTTTTTATACACACACACACACACACACACACACACACACACACACACACACACACACACACACACACACACACACACACACACACACACACACACACACACACACACACACACACACACACACATCTAATTTCTGTGATTGACAGGTAGAAGGCGGGACTTTGTCAGGACTTCTTTTTTTGAAATCCTCTGATTGACAGGAAGTCAGTGAAGTTCTCAGGACCGTTTTAAGTTGGAATAAGACCCCGACTTCAGAATGAACCCCTGCATTGTTGAAATTAAACATAGTGTTTCTGTTTTTAGCCTCCCCCTCCCTCCCTCCCCAGAGTCAGGGTGGAGTCTTTGGGCTCCAGTGGAGAGAGGGAGGGTCTCCTTTCACCAACTTTCTTCTCTTTCTGATCCTCCTTCTCTTTCTCCGGACCCCCTCGATGCCTCGAAGCCTCTTTCCTGCTCACAGCCTCCACATCTAGGTGGTCTTTCCAGGGTTTCCTTCCTTCCCCTTCCTCCCTGATAAAAACACCAAACCATGACAGATAAGAGTGTCCCGTCCGGAGGGGATGACGCCTCCAACATCATGGCGCTTCTGGAGCGAGTCGCCGGGCTCATGGACAGCGTTCAAACCACGCAGAAACGCATGGAGGAGCGTCAGCTGGACCTGGAGAGCACGGTGAAGAACATCCAGACGGACGTGGTGAAGCTGACCAGCGACCACGCAAACACCAGCTCCACCGTGGACCGACTGCTGGAGAAAACACGGAAGGTCAGCCGTCACGTGAAGGACGTCCGTGTGAGGGTGGAGAACCAGAACGTGAGGGTGAAGAAGGTGGAGGCGACGCAGGGAGATCTGCTCGCCAAGAACAAGTTCAAGGTGGTCATCTACCAGGTAGGAAACGTCTGAGTCACACCTGCTGTGTTTCACCTGTAGCTTCAGGACTGGGAAAGATGCTTCTAATGGAGACCTGTTGGCCAAGAACAAGTTCAGGTGGTCCTCTACCAGGTAGGAGATCTAAAAACTAGAGATGGTTTAAAGAACCAGGGTTACCTGTAGCTTCAGGACTGGTATTTGGATTTTTAACATGGAGAGGAGAACTTCATTTATTAAGCTCCAGATATCTGGAACAAACTACCAGATCCAGACTAGCAACCAAGACCAACTTCATGAGGAATAAAGAATCCACAGAAAACGACTTCTAACGGTCTAAGGATAGGTTTTAAAGAACTTGTACAACATGTAGCTTCAGGACTGGTGAAACTACTTCTAATGGAGACCTGTTGGCCAAGAACAAGTTCAGGGTGGTCATCTACCAGGTAGGAGACACACCTGGGGTCATTCTGTGCTAGAGAGGGTTTACAGAGGGGAGATTAAAAGGGAGATTTTGGAAGCCTCCAAAAGCTCTTAGAATAAGCCAATATCCATAGAAACCTCCAGAAAGACAAGCTAAGATCCAGACTAGCGATCAAGATCTACGTAATGGAATAAAGTGAAAACCCTCAAATCAACTAAAAACTACTTCTAACGGTCTAAGGAAAGTTTTAAACCTCTAACATTTGATCCATAGCCTCCAGAAAGAAGCTAAGATCCAGACTAGCAACTGAAGCAACTAAAGATACTTCTAATGGTCTAAGGCTGTCTAGGATTTAAAGAACCAGGATTACCCGTAGCTTCAGGACAGGCAAAGATACTTCTAATGCTCAAGATAGGTTTCAAGGAACCAGGTCTTGTGATGATTAAAAGTTTATCTATCAACCAATCAAAGAGTATTTATACCTCCCAATATCACACCTTTCCCACAGTCCCAGGGGGCTTTACAGGTAAAGAACCCCTCAAAGAAACCCCCAGTTAACGAGGGAGAAATGTTAGAAGCCTCGAGTGCAGATATGAGATTCAGTTGAACCTAAACCTCACTGAACACGATCTAAAAAAGGACCCAAGGAACACACATGGATCCTCAAACTGAATATAGTTAATACCAGGCTTTACTACACGCCTTAAATAACACCTGCTGTATAACTGCATTATACGCTCCTGTATGGCAGTCAAACCGTTGGACTGAAGAGCTGAACCAGTGGACAGATGATGGGGATCAGCTGGTTAATAGTTAGACTGTTTTCCGCAGAGTCGACGAACCTCTGACCTCCATGCTCAAACCAAAGAAGTGAAACCCCAGGTGCACATTAGAGGGTCTCTGCAGATGGTCTGTTTCCTGGTTATCCAGGCAGTGAGATATAATCGCATTTCTGAACGCTGCTGTAATTGCAGGTCTCCCTTGAAAAAGAGATCGTTGATCTCAATGGGATTTTCACCTGGTTAAATAAAGACTACACACAAACAATCTCTCCATTTTCCCAATAAAGCCTACAAAAGCCAATATTTGTGGATTACATTTATATTTTATCCATAGAAACCTTCAGAAAGACAAGCTAAGATCCAGACTAGTGATCAAGATCAATTTAAGGAGGAATAAAGTGGGTTTTCGAGTCATAAAAACCCTCAAAATCCACTTTAAAAAACACCCTAAAAGGGTCAAAATGAAAAGGGACATGGGCCAATCCACAACCCAACACACAAAGACTCAACCTTAACATTTGGAGAGGCTGATATTTAGTTATTAAGCTCCATGTATCTGGAACAAACTACCAGAAACCTGCAATCAAGATCATTTTAAAGAGGAATAAAGTGGCAGAAAACGCTAAAACTCCTCAAAATCAGTCCGTTATTCAAACACTTTGTTCTCAGGGTTAGGTGTTCCTCTAGCTCTTTCTGGAAACACCAACTTCATGAGGAAGAAAGTGGGTTTTCCATAAAAACCCCAAAATCCACTTTAAGATCACACTTAGGGGTCAGGATGAACCTCAGCGCTGATGAAGGAGGGAAAGCCCCAGAGAGTTTCTCTTCCCATCAGCTCCAGTCAGAGACGTTTCCTTTAGAGCTCTTATTGAAATAGCTCTCCGGCCTCCAGCGAGCAGCTGCTGGTTATTTTAGCTCTGGGTGGACGTCAGAATGCAGAAACGTTACACCGCTGACCTCAAGAGGCTTTCATTCATTATCAGCCTGTTACAGTCTCAAATATGTAGGTGTGAGTTGAGGCGATGCTCTTAAACGTGCTTTCATTTATGCATTTCGGAGGTTCTGCAGTGTCTTACTGGTTGGTGCAATCTGATTGGTTGTTACCGGATATTTGCATCAAAAACATTAGATATCAATGCTCTGCAAATACCAATTTCCTCCACCAAAAGGAGAAATGAACCTCTTCTAGGAAGTTGTTACGGTTTTTGCTATTCATGCAACCCTAACCCAAAAACCAACTTGGCGACAGGCTTTACGACACGCCTTAAATGACACCTGCTGTCTAACTGATGACAGGTTCCTGTATAGCGCTGAACAGCACCAGTGGACAGATCATGGGGATCAGCTGGTTAATAGAGTTAGTCTAAAATAACCTGCGACTGTTTTCCGCAGAGTCGACGAACCTCCCTGACCTCCATGCTCGAACTAAATAAGTGAAATCCCAGGTTTCGTGCACATTAGAGGGTCTCTGCAGGGGGTCTGTTAAATGGTCTGTTTCCTGGTTATCCTGACAGTGAGATATAATCACATTTCTGAACGCCGCTGTAATCTCTCTGCAGACTCCTAATTACTTTGGATGATTTCATTGGATTTTTCTACAACATACTTCCAAAAAGTCCAATGTTTGCAGATTAGATCCATGGAAACGTTCAGAAAGATGCTTCCCATCACAGTTAGGATCCAGCGTAGCAACCAACATCAACTTCTGGTGAAATAAAGTGGTCTTTCCACCCATAGTCATTAGACCCCCAAAATCCACTCAAAGAACACACTAAGGGGTCAAAGTGAAAAGGGAGATTAAAGAAAAATGGGCTAATCCACAACCCAACACACAAAGACCCTAACCCCAACCCAACACACAAAGACCCTAACCCCAACCCAACACACAAAGACCCTAACCCCAACCCAACACACAAAGACCCTAACCCCAACCCAACACACAAAGACCCTAACCCCAACCCAACACACAAAGACCCTAACCCCAACCCAACACACAAAGACCCTAACCCCAACCCAACACACAAAGACCCTAACCCAACACACAAAGACCCTAACCCTAACCCAACACACAAAGACCCTAAACCT
>NW_011334899.1:0-5794 GCF_000735185.1 Notothenia coriiceps
CCTCACAGTAAATACAGAGCTAAATCCCAGATTAAATGCATGCTGAAGGCTCTTGAGCATGTTTTCTCTCACTGATTGTGCTGTTACGTTTAATGTTTGTTGTTTGTGTTTCATGTATTGTGTATGGATACTTGTCTGTTGATGTTGGACATGGAGCTGCTGTGACGCAAGTCAAATTTCAGACTTGATCTGACAAATAAAGTATTATCGTATCGTATCGTAAGATAAATCTGCCTTTAGTTCCTGCCTTTAGTTCCTACCTGTGTTCTCCTCCTGCTGTGGCTCAGCACGTTCAATCTGTCCCTCCTGCTCCTCCTCCAACTCCTTCTCCTGCTCCTTCTTCTGGGGTGGGCTGGCCTCCATGCTAGGGGGTTTCAGGGGGCTCTCGCCTCCCATGCTGCTCCGGGGCGACAGCATCTCCATCTCCTCCCCCCAGTCTGAAACAGGCTGGTGGCTCTCCAGAGGGAGGAAGGGGCTGAGGGGCTTTCCTCCCTCCGGGGACTCCTGAACTGTTGGTGGGGGGATGTGGACCTTCGGCCTGGGGGGGCGCTGCTCTTTGGGGCTTCCTGCTGATGTTGGTCGTGAGCGAGGCGTGGGGAAGTTGTCTTTGCTCTTGGTTTGTTTCTCTCTCCCGACGTCTTTCTTCTCATCGCCTCTGGAGTCCTGTTTCGAGTCGCTGCCTTCGTCGTCTTCTCCACCACTGGCATCCTCCCACTCTTCATCGTCGTCTTCTCCTTCTCCGTCCTTCACCTCCACCTCAGGGGAACAAATGGAATGAGGAGATTACTGGGAAAGTTATTGAAGAGTTTGCTTTTTTTTTAAACTGCCACAACTAAGCATTTGCTGATAAGGTCAACCTGGTAGCAAAGGTTGGGCTATTTACACACTCAACATTTACTCTCCTTTGTTGACATTTAGATTTGTCTCTACCAACTCCTAAGGGACATTTCTGACTTTCTCTTACTTTATATTAATGCTGTGTGTCGCAGGCAGGTAGAATACAGCATTCAGACATTCAAACAGCCTATAGAGTTGAGGGGAACTGTAGTCGGTAAAGTAAAATATGACAAGAAGATATACATAATAGCTGTATTTTTTTTTTTTTTAAATGTTAGTTGAATGCTCCGTTTCTTTCGTAAATGAGGAGGAATTAAGTGTTTGCGAGTTAACAAGGAAATATTTAGTATCAATCATGTCCAGTTTAGTCCTCGTTGTGCCTCCACCTGCTGTACATTAACGGTGACGCTGCCGGAATGGTTCGTCCCGATGAAGCCCCCTACCTTCTGTGTTGGAGGAGATTTGGATTTTTCTGCCTCCTTCTCGTTCTTTTTAGCCCTCTGCTCTCTCTTCGTCTTGTCTTCCTTCTCTTTCTCCTCCTCTTCTTCTTTGTCTCCCTCCCAGCGGTTGTCATGCATGCTGCGAAAGATACTCACATATGTGTTCAACACAACATTCGTGATGGAAGCAGCAAACACCAAACTCTCATATATATAAATAATTATAATCTCCCTGCAAAAATAACATACCTTTACCAAGTAAACTAATCAAGGAAGAGAAAGTTAGGATTGTTAGGAGTTGGATTTACCTGTAGCTGGCCCTCTGTCCTCGGCCCTTCCCTCTGCCGCGGTCCCCCCGTGGCCCCGGGGTCCGGCCCTGAGACATGAAATCAACAAACGTTGGAGTTTGAGGAGGCCGCTTACTGTCGTCTGCAAGAAAAACAATTAAGAGTGTAAATCTATGGTTTTGTTATTCTTGACCTAAAAAGGGTAGGGCTAATCAGAGGAGAGGGACTGATAGATGAGTGTGATCAGTCCAGGAGAAATCCTCTACAGGAAGTGAGATCATGAAGGCAGGAACTCATGCACCGGATCAGGCATACAGTGTGTCAATATACAACATGCCATCTACATGAAACCAAATACAAGACCTAATTTAAGACGGTTATAAAAAAGTGCAGGTTAATGGTACAAAAGAGTATCTTAAACACATCACATCTGCAGTCAGAGTGGATGTGTAACATCAGAGCTGTCCTGCAGGCCAGACTGCTGCAGAGTCTCTGAACTGAGGTCACATGTCTGATTCTCAACTAGTGAGTGACGTGGTAAATCACCTCGGCTTTATGTAAATATAATGATCAGGAATGAAAAACATCAGGTAGGTAGTGCTAAATGTTCTATAAAAGAAGCTGTGAATAATATATACGTGGGTTGTATTTTGTGAATGTGCCACATTGTTAAACAAACCCTCTTAATGTCACATATGTATTATTTATCTCAGTAAGCAACCAGTGTGTTACAAAGGTCACTGTCTGATATCACTGTAGAGGACAATAAGAGATAATAAAATGAGAAACATGCTATAATGGGATGTAGCAGAGTAAGGAAATTATTCAGAGTTTATAAAAAAGAAGAAGTAGGGATAAAGGAAAGACATATGTCCGAAAGATAGAAGAAAGTATAGCAGGAAGATGGAGAGAAGACCTTAGAGGTGTGAAGCAATCAAATCACCGTTAAGGAAAGATGTGACGGGGAGGGAGGGAGGAAGAGCAGAGGAGGGAAGGAGACAGAAGGTCAGAGAGGAGATGCAGAGAGTGAGTGGGGGCGCCGCGCCCGTCCCCGCGGCGCGCGCAAGGAGACAGAAGCCCCGCGTCACGACGCAGCGCAGCACAGCTGCCCGCGGCAGGCTCCGCCGCCCGCCCGTCGCGCTCGCGCGGCGCGGGGGGGGGGAGTAGGGCTTGAAGGGAGAGAGGAGGTTTGTGATAACAAAAAAGGTCAAGAAGAAGAAAACGCAAGCACAAAAGAAATGAAGGGATCAGAGGAGAATACTAAAAACTGAGATGATGAAGAGAGCAGCCAGAGGCGTGAGGAGGACACTCGGGTCATTCCAGAAATTAGAAGTGGTTGAGAAGAAAAGGAACACACACATATACACACACAACGTGCGCAGGCTTTAATGTGGGGACGGTGTAATGTCATAATCTGTAACATCCTCTGCAACCAGACAGCAAGAAAAGGAATAAAGCAGGAATGAGCAGCTGGTAGAATCATGCGCTGGTTGTGTTTTAGGGATATATGAATAAAATTGATTTGACTTTCTGTCCAACAAAAAGGATCTGCCACGAGGTACTAAGAGAAGGCAACACTAACAGTAAGAACTGTTTGAATAAAAAAAGATAGTCTTAACAAATTCTCAATACTTTGATTTGTGATACAAATAGGTCAAATGTAAACAAGGCCAGTGTGTATGTTAACGTACAGAACAAGACACAATTCTAGTTTTTTTTTGAAAGGTTTCAGAAAAGTGCAATTAAAGCCTTTTAGAGCTTTTTTAAGATAACATAGTCCTATTTCCAAACACAACAATCAAAGCTAGGTTTTAAGAGTTGTCATTAAATGCCTTCGCCAACCAATCAGGTTGTACATTAACAGTATGGGAAATGGTCATAATTAATACCTTGCCTTTTGACCACCAAAATATAAATTGGTTCATCCTCGAGTGGACGTTTTTGCCAAATTTCGCTTTGACTTTTCCTGGGATATCCCGGTCAGAAGGATATGAGTGTGGAAGGACGTACAACAGGAAAACATAACTACTCTAGTCTCGGCTGTCTCAGGAAATACAAATGGGAAAACAATTAACAAAATGTATATCAGATAAAAATCCTCAGGTGTTATTCTGGTGTAGCAGAATGTTTTGTACGTGACAAGTTATGTACCGAGGTAGCACATTAAACGTTTCTGATACTTGTATACACATGCAACATGTTGAGACAGAAGTAAAAACTAGAATAATATGAATAGCAGTGAACTGAGTAACTGAAATTATGACTGCAGCTGATTTCTTCAGGAGGCAGAGTCAGGTTAGGGAGTTTGGGGTGCGTTTGGTTTAGGGTGCAGCTGTTGTGCTTCAGACGACACAAATGAAAAAAAAAAAAACACACAAACACACATAATGGAGTCTCATTCCCATGCTGTGATCTAACCTGAGGCCCTGCCCTGAGGCTCTGTTCGAGAGTTACGCCCCCGGGCTGCAGAGAGGACACACACACATTACAGTACGTCCACCACACACACCTTGTTAACAAGAGATAAATCACCATGTAGACATCACTCATCTTGCTACCAAGAAAAAAACTAAACACCAGTGAGGTACACGCATGTGAGACGGGGCTGTGTCTCAATTCAGGGGCTGCACCCTTCGTACCCAGCCTACGCGGTCCACGGTAGGCTGGACTGAGCGGCCTACGAAATGAGACGGTCTAGCCTACGGAGCGCTTCGTATTTACGTCACGTGATACGCGCTGTTCGGTTGCGCTGCTCGTTTGCGCTGCTCCAGCAGCCTGCTAGCAAATTAGCTTACAAGCTAACTCAGCTGAAAAGGATCCAGAAACTTTACTTTTATACTTTATCCATTTTTTGGAGATCACCGACGGCGATGAAATAAAGAGGACCATGGCCAGGTAAATAAGATTAAGCTGTTCCTTTAGCCTCCAGTAATGTTACATTAGTAAGTTAACAAGTAAAATATAGCTGACGTAATTTAATCATATTATTTCATATTTAAAATAAGTCCTACTGAAACCGAGTTAGCACCTCCAGGTCCAGCACCACCGTGACCCCCCGCTCTGCTGAAATACACAATTAAACATTTTCTTTTAAACCACACCTCGGAGCGCGTTCTCTCCGCCACCTCCTTCATGTGTGTGTTGCTTCATGTAGCAGCTGCGTGTGTGTAAACTGCCCCGTCCCCTCGCAAGCAGGCGGGGAAGAGAGATCTCTCGTCTGGATTGGAAAGATCAAAAATACAAAAAATAATGACGCATTTTGCAGTCTTTTTGCGTATTAGAAACGGAGTTGGCGACACAAAAACTGCAAATACAATATTTGTGTAACAATAATACATATTACATATTTTTTCACATGTCTCCAGTACCGAGCTTAACGGTACCACGGTCTTTAATAATTCAGCCCCGGGGCCTGTTTAATACCGGGGCTCGGTACCCATCCCTACGTACAGATATACTATACTATATTGGGGTGATGCTAGTTTATCATACAACTGCTGTCAACGTGGTAATATGTTGTTAAGACATTTAGAAAAGGAGCTGGGAAAGGCTTTGATGAAAGGGATGAGGCGGACTCTGCCAGCGTCTTTCTGTCAGAGAAACACAACATGAGGACACACAGCAGTGGAGAGGCAAAGCCACTCCAACAGGTCAACTCCTGGGATTACCACAGGACCTCAGAGAATCTTTTCACCCTACGGGGAAATCTAAGTGGCTGTCAGGGTTAAATGTAAATTACCAAAGAAAGTCAAGGAACTAAAATCAAATGTTATCTTATGTTACTGTAAAGTTTCATAAACAGCCTCATATTAGCATCTTTATGCTGGCTTTTGTTTTAAATTCAAAGAATTAACATTGCGAAACCCACACAAACAAAATAACAATAAATAAGACAAAAATAGGTTAATTATTCAATTTTTTTTATCCAGACCAAAATAAGTAATTAATTGAAAGAAGTAACTTTTGGTTTAATGTGGGATTAATCAGAAAAATAATCATGCATCCCTCTGGAGTTCCGGGCTGTTTTTACCTTTACTTCACAGAGTGCAGTGTTTCCCCTATATACTATATATTTTTTTTTTCTTAAAATACTAATAAGTGGCGACCCTTTTTCATTTTTGATTGTTTGTTATGTAGATTTGTAGTATTTGTGTTACTGGCATAGGCGACACAGGCGGTCGCCTAGGGCGCCAGATCTGGGGGGCGCTGCGCTGGTAGCTCTGGGAGGGA
>NW_011334900.1:0-1584 GCF_000735185.1 Notothenia coriiceps
ATAGGACTTCAAATACACACACACACACACAACACACACACACACACACACACACACACACACACACACACACACACACAGAAACAGAGAAAGTGAGAAGATGGAGAAATGTGTGTTTTTGTTTCTCCGCTCGGCAAAAGGAATCCTTCTGGAGGGGAGGGCAGAGCGTGGCAGCAAGACATGTTACCGTGGCAACGCGGAGATGGTGGGAGTCCGGGAGGAAGAGGAAGAAGAGGAGGAAAAGGAGGAGGAGGAAGAAGATGAAGAGGAGGAAGAGGAGGGTATCATACATCTGGCTGCTGGTGAAGAAGTGAGGCTGCTTTAGGTTCAACGAGAGAAAAGGGTGAAAAATAGGAATCAGGAAAGAGATTTTTGGATGATTTCTGTTTATATTTATCTTAATTTTGGACTTTTATGTGTCTAAAGAAATACCAATTTGATTATTTTGTTTATTTGTAAACAATAAGAAGATTCACAAGGTGCTTTCTTCCGGGAATTGCCATTATGTAAACTGACCTAAAAAAGCTGTTTCTGCTGAACAATGATGGAGTGACTGAATTAAGGGAGAGAGGGGGGAGAGAAAGGGGGAAGGGGTTGATGATGTTGTTAAAAAAAAAGAGGGGGAGGGTAAAGACAACACAAGTAAAAGGGTTGTATGGGCCAGCGGAGGAGAAATCCTATATAAATGCTGTTTTTGGTCATTTTTTGACAATTTCTGTTTAAGCTTTACCAAATGTTGCGTCTTAAAGTCCTTTTTATCACACAGTACCAAGTTGTAATTGGAAATGTAAGAAAATGTCAATATGTCATTAAAAAGACGATGTATTATTATAACTGTAATAATATTTTCATTATATTTCCCCTCATTACGGTTAAACCTCCTGTTTGAATGAGCTCAGAGATATAACTTCCAGTATCAGCCGGGTAAGAGTCCCATATGTCATACTTTCCCACGAGCACTTGAACGCAACATTAAGAGGTTTGTATGTTACAAAAGCTGCCTAATGGACACAATCCCAGACTCAGATCACCGCTGAGTCGAATCTACTGAAACATTAAATCCTGCTATCAGACAGACGGAGTCATCGTTATTAAAGAGTCCTCTCCTGCTGATGTTCAGGTGTATATCAGTATGTAGTGTCTCTACTTTAAAGAGTCCTCTCCTGCTGATGTTCAGGTGTATATCAGTATGTAGTGTTCTCTACTTTAAAGAGTCCTCTCCTGCTGATGTTCAGGTGTATATCAGTATGTAGTGTCTCTACTTTAAAGAGTCCTCTCCTGCTGATGTTCAGGTGTATATCAGTATGTAGTGTCTCTACTTTAAAGAGTCCTCTCCTCCTGATGTCCAGGTGTATATCAGTATGTAGTGTCTCTACTTTAAAGAGTCCTCTCCTGCTGATGTTCAGGTGTATATCAGTATGTAGTGTCTCTACTTTAAAGAGTCCTCTCCTGCTGATGTTCAGGTGTATATCAGTATGTAGTGTCTCTACTTTAAAGAGTCCTCTCCTGCTGATGTTCAGGTGTATATCAGTATGTAGTCAAAGAGTCCTCTCCTGCTGATGTTCAGGTGTATATCAGTATGCA
>NW_011334901.1:0-3679 GCF_000735185.1 Notothenia coriiceps
GTGTGTGTGTGTGTGTGTGTGTGTGTGTGTGTGTGTGTGTGTGTGTGTGTGTGTGTGTGTGTGTGTGTGTGTGTGTGTGATGTAAAGAGCAAGAGACAGTGTGTACGCAGAGCAGCATGTGACTC
Organism: Notothenia coriiceps; assembly: GCF_000735185.1. NCBI lineage: Eukaryota > Metazoa > Chordata > Actinopteri > Perciformes > Nototheniidae > Notothenia > Notothenia coriiceps. The sequence continues at coordinate 126 of NW_011334901.1, forward strand.
CATGCACACGCGAGTAGAACCAGGTGAAGCCTAGGTCAGATCAAAACAATAACAGATGTGTTTGCACGTGCCCGCCCCCCTTCACACAAGCACACCTACTTGCTGCTCTTTTCTAACAAACACACTCCTTCCCACACAGCTGTCAAAAGGGTTCGCTGCCTGTGTTTTCTCTGAGAACAACCTCTCTCACCCTGATCATGCGCCAGAGCAATTTAAAACTTATTTACAGATGACATCCACTTTGAGTCCATCTAAAACCACTCAAAGTGCTTATGGACTATTTTGTTGGCTTACAAAAGCCATATTAGTTAGCACAAGTTGATTTACTTAAGTGATAAAGACAGATTTTGCCAGTGCCAGTCGAGACAATATTTAACCATTAAATATATTGAGTAAATCATACCGGGACACAAGATCAACTTTGTTTTTTTGTCATTTTATTTGAATTTTTCCATATTGTTTTGATTTGTTTGACTATTGTAAAGGCCTATTTTCTTTGTCGGATGTTTCTGGAAGGTACACACAAGTCCCATAACATTAGCAAGTCATCACAACTGTAAGAAAAACGTATATATTGAAAGATAACGTGTTAGAAATATCGGCTTGTTTTAATTGAATGGAAACCTATTTGAGGGAAGAGATCTCAAACGTATCGAGTGTTTTGGAGGAAGTCAAAGTGTAAAGTTAGGTAAGGTAATATTCATCTAGTTTAGGTTACATCTTGATCATCGATTGCAATATAGGACCACATGCCACTTTAAATTCTGAAGTTAGTATTTTGCTGTATTAAAGGTTTTAGTTTCAACCCAACATTCCAGCTAAGATCTCGCCTGGCTAGAACCGGCCCTACATCGAAGTATTGATAGGCGCCACTTTGAAGAGTTTAAATGACTTTAAATATCTTCTCATTGAGCTCCACATTGGTACTTATGAGCGTCCTTCAGGTTCAACGGTTAGTTCTTGCTTTCCTGCCTCATCCCTCAGATAATCAGTTAAACTCTCGTGTGGCTCTTTGTCCAAAAGCCCCAGTTGAACTGCCTTTAATAATGCTGGTTGAAGAAATCGCCCTCTTCTAATAGGATTACAGGAGCGCCGGCCCAACCGCAGATCAGTCCTGAGAGGCATGGATTGGCTTTGGCTTATCCCCGAAGTAAGATAAAGACTACAGATGGCTCCTTTTGTTGTATTGGAGAAAGGCAGAGGGAAACACTGAACATATATACGCTCATACTGTGTTAATCAATAAATGTATGCTGAATAAATGATTGACTACATAAATTCAACTCATTTGTGGCGCCAAATGTCAATCATGGTACATATTTAATTTGTCCCCTAAAGATAAAAATGCCATAGTTTACAGATATCTAAGAGACTCGAGACAGGAGTAAGAAAACCCAGTCATCCAACATCATCTCTTTATAAAGTCACAGATATTACATAGCCTAACTTACTCTCTTTATGTGCAATGTTTATTGGGTGAGACTTTTAGCCAAAATGCTCATTTCTGATTGGCTGCCAGGTGTCGCTTACATCAAAGCGTGAGAGAGAGTGTGATCGAAGCCAGCGGTTTGACTGACTGCAAATGCTCTTGTTCTTCACCTAAGCTGTTGTTTAAATATAACAGACCCTCATTATGTATACTTACTTGTGAAAGATAAGGAATATATAAATAACACATACACCAATACGAAGTGGGTAAGTATGGTCACTACATAAAGACAAATTAAACTTTGACATGTTTAGGCAAGGCTCATGCTCACATTTAAAAGTTGGAGTCATAATTCCTATGCCTGCCTGTGGGAATGTTCCCCAATAATTTTTTGGCATTTGTTAAAACGACTAATTTGTTTGTTTTCATTTTATTGCTGAAACTACAAAAATGTTTCCCTTTTGTTAACCATGTGCTTGTTTGTCAATCTGGATTATCAGACACTATGTAGCTGTGAAGGACACAGTGTTCTCTCTTTTATAATTCTCAGCCATCGGTGCTTTGAATCAAACATTACTCTTGCTTTTCACTTTGCTACAGCAGAAGTTTGACTTTATTAAACTTGTGAGAAACCATCATGAAACAAGACTTGCATAAATAACCCAATGTAAGATGCATCTAAATGACCTCTTTGTCTCCCCTGCAAAGCTTGAGCGGATACCTCTGCAGTACAACTTTTACTCCAGACGTTCACCGCGGCTGACCTTTTATCTGAGGACAGCCCGAGCCTCCCCTGCAGCTGATTTCCATAAAAATCCAGACATGCTTTAGCCTCACGGGAGGTTTAATTTCACTCTGAGTAAGAATCACCATCCATATTCTTCTTATCTCTTCCTTAGGGCGCCGTGGAGAACTACTCACGTGCACAAACCGTCTTAATCAAATCTCCCTAAATCCCGTTGACATGAGAAAAGGTAGGCTGGAAAACAGATGTAACCGGCGTGACCTACAGAAACCTTTTAATAGCTTTTCATTGCCTGACTTTTCCCTTTTATCCATTCAGATCCACTTAGCATGGAGCTCGAGTTAGAAGAGAGCAGCTATTGGAGTGCGTTTAGGGTCGTCGAGGAGTAGAGGAAAAAGTAATTTGCATTTATCCTCAAATGATCTCTGGTGAAAAGTCGACGAACCCAGCATAATAAGAGTGAAGCAATGAGACCTTAAGAAAGATATGTGGGCTTTCTTTATGATATACATGCACAGACAGATTAGAAATATTTACAGTGTGTCACTCATAGTAAATTACGCCTGCTTTGCTCGGTTTCAAAATAACAGATCACTTCAAGGTCACTGCCAGCCAGGTAACGTTTTTACCTCTCTATATGGCATTATACAGGAAGTGATTTATTAATTGAAATTTCCATGGAATTGAAGCTTTTGTTTCCGATTGAACATCATCAGGATAATTTCATTTTCTTTTCAATTAGATACTCATGCCAATCCGCTTCTGCTGACTAAAGCAACCAGGGTTTGTTCTAATGATCGTCACCGCATTTATCTCGCCTTGTTTAGGCACTGACACTGGCTGACATTGAAACTCAATCACAGTCAGAGAGAGGTTCTCCTTAAAAAACTAATGGATTGTTCCTTGTGTTTGTTTAAATCTGATTGGCTCAGTAAATGGTAAATGGTAAATGGACTGTACTTATATAGCGCTTTATCCAGTCTTTAAGACCCCTCAAAGCGCTTTACATACTACATGTCATTCATTCACACCCATTCAAACAGAGCAGTGTACCTTACTCTAGGACCTAACATTCACACACATTCACACACCGTTGGCCATGCCATCGGGAGCAACTCAGGGTTAAGTATCTTGCCCAAGGATACATCGACATGTTGACTGCATGGGCTGGGATCGAACCCACAACCTTCTGGTTGAAAGACGACCACACTCCCTCACAGCCACAGTCGCCCGAGTCATCTTTTCCTGTCTGAACCAGGATTAGAATCAGGTTTTAAAGCCAAGTAGGTTTACACATACATTTATTTTACTTGTGTGTGTGTATGTATTTAGTATCAGCTACATGAAGTGTAATTTCTGCTGCCACCTGTCGGGTACACA
>NW_011334901.1:4079-6579 GCF_000735185.1 Notothenia coriiceps
CTGAACCAGGATTAGAAGTTACAGGTTTTAAAGTCCGTAAGTAAGGTTTTACTACATTACACTTTATTTACTTTGTGTGTGTGTATGTATTTAGTATCAGCTACATGAAGTGTAATTTCTGCTGCCACCTGTCGGGTACACAAAGACACTCTCTGGCCGTTTCTCAATCTCGAGGAAACTGGCTTCCAAGCCAATATTTAAAGGATGCTACGTCATCAAGTGGCGCAGCAGGACCGTTCCAATGTCCAGCATACTTGGAATTCCACCGAGGCCGCGTCCTTGGTTTGGAGGAAATTTCGAGGCTGCACATGGGTAGACTTCGCGTCCTTAAAATCCCCACAATGCTTTGCGCACGGACCAATTTCCCCAAATCTGTGGCGGAAAATGTAAGGCGGGGCCTCTCATATGACGCACACCTGCACACTTGCTAGCCTGTTCCACTCTTTGTTTTCCGAATGCCAGGAAGGATTCTTGCCTAAATTCTGAAGGAAGTGACTCGGAAGACATGTGCTACCAAGCAAGCGTACTTGCGATTGAGAAACACCCTCTGTCTCAAACTCCTGGGATGAATTTATGTCAGAGTACATTCCTGACTGGAACGACAATTTCAGCTATGACAGAACATACCTATGAGCAGATGATCCTTACTGTTGTAGCCGCTGTTCGAGGTCGTAAAGCTCTGGGACTTTGTCAAAGGAGCCAACAGCTGCCTATTGTCTGCCGGCGCCGATAAGAATGAGAGCATCAAACACTAAATGAAAAGAGGCCGTTTAAAGTTTGTTTAACCTCTCATGAAGAACAGCTGCGGTTGCTAGCTTGAATTCATATTTCACACTGTGGATTCCTTAAAGATTGTAAACCAGGTTAGGTTTCCTTTGCATGTCAATCATCAGCTGCAGCCTCTTTGATGAAACCTTTGATCATATGTCCTTTGTTAGCGGCACTTTTTTCAAGTCTGCTTGATGTGTCTGAGATCTTAAAAGGCATCCATGCAAACTCTTTTTCTTTTCTTCTACTCTGTCCTTGTGTGCTCTCCCTGATTCACCTGGGCGGCTGTGGCGCAGTGGATAGTGCCTTGGTGTTGGGATCAGGAGGTCACAGGTTCAAACCCCACTGCATTCAGCATGTCGTTGAGTCCCTGGGCAAGACACTTCACCCCAAATTGCTCCTGTGGGAATTGCCCACAGTATTGAGTATGTATGTCGCTTTGGATAAAACCGTCTAACATGTAATGAGACACATTCAACCTATTTTTTAACTGAAGTGACTCGATCTGTTAAGCTATTGGTTAGAAATAAGTCTTCTTTCATGATAAAGGCAACACATTTTTACATTAAAACAAAATTACATAAAAGTTTACAACTTTTGGAAATACAAAGAAATCTCAAGTGATTGTTAAAGGGGCCCTATTCTGCTCATTTTTAGGTGTGTGGGAGAGAAGCTCTGGGATTTTAACCTTTGTAGACCATTTACATGCACAAAAACATATACAACACACTACAGGAAAGGGAAAAGGCCAAAGAGCAGAATAGGCCCTCTTTAAGTGATTATAATTACGCTATGAAATATCAGAGCAGTTATCTGCTTAATGACATTCTGCATTAACTTCAAATACAGTCAAAAATGAATTGTGACAGATGGACACATTGGACAAATGTTGATGTTAGGAACAGATTATTCAAAGGTATTGAATATCACCACATATATCAGTGTCACTAATGCTGCCATGACACTGAGGCGTAGATCCATGTCTTCCCATGGCCACTTTTTCCACAAGTTCTGCTTTTCGTCCGCACAAAGCAAACTCTGTTTCTGTAAGATAGCCACAGATGACCATCCATGTAACTTATGTAATGTTTCCTAAGCGTCAGCCACTTTTAAACAGTAGGCTTCACAGCTCTAAGTCTCTTACATATACAGCACTGGGAATAACTATGTGCCAATACATAAATGTTTACTTGCTAGGGGGAAAAAACTCATAATACATTTTAAGCTTCTGGCCATGTATAGAAGCCTTTTGATTGTGTGTGTGTGTGTGTGTGTGTGTGTGTGTGTGTGTGTGTGTGTGTGTGTGTGTGTGTGTGTGTGTGTGTGTGTGTCACTGAGTGCAATATACCCCAAATACCTTGGCTGAGAATGTGTGGGCAGCGCCGCTTGGATTTGTATGGTAATGCTTTTGGCCCCCAGCCAAAGTGGACCCTGCAGTTGAGTTATTCTGCAAGACACACACACCACACACACACATACACCACGCCTTCACAGTGGGGAAATAGGGATGCCCTTTACTCTTTTGGATGGAAAAAGAAATATGTTTCAATGTGTGTGTGTGTGTGCGTGCGTGCGTGCGTGCGTGCGTGCGTGTGTGTGTGTTTGTTGGGGGGGGCTTGTGAATAGGCCCATAGAGTTGCTAACCACAGGCTGGCCATTACACCTAGTTACAGTCACCGCTGGATCGACAGGGAGACAGACAGTCTGCAACACTGACAGAACTCCACTGTGT